>NW_011967118.1:318702-321273 GCF_000949405.1 Vollenhovia emeryi | reverse complement strand
CTTAACATATTACATCATTTTTTTCTAATCATTAATTTTTTTCTCACGAGATGAATTTGCGTCCGAAATTTACTTCCAGGAAAAGAACGAGGGGGAAACCGCTGACGGCATTGTGGTGTACAGATTTGCGGCATTACTGGACATTACTAGGCATCTTTTGGGCATTAGGCCTTGCTGGGGCATTATACATATAAAATAAGATAATAAGATAAAGTAATGCCCGCTGGGCATTAGTGGGCATTGGTGTACAAGATTTTGGCCAGCGGTTTATCCCTCGGAAAAGAATGACAATTTAAAATGATAATGTGACGTTCTAACAACGATACGAGCCCAAAATTATTCTAATTCGCTCGCTCGGACAGGCGGTAATGAGAACCCGGGCTACCTGCGTCCACCTATAATCGACAGGTGAAACGCAGGCAAGTTCCGCCGGTTCGCCGCGGGCGACCGGCGAATAAAACGCGAAAAGGCAATCGCGTTAAGGCCATTCTACAATTGCGTAAACGTAGTTGTAGGGTTGTAGGAGTAAAAGTAGTAATAAGTGTTGTACATCAAAGTAATATACAATAGAGTGAGATACGTCGTAATTGAAATGAATGATTAGTTAGCTTTTACGTCCTACATTGTTGTAGTCGTGAAAGATCAAGTTCAGCCATCTTTTACAACAGGCTTTACAATTGGAAATGCTAGTTTAAAACTGTGTTTTACAACACTGTACAACCGCTAACAACTACGTTTACGCAATTGTAGAATAGCCTTTAGTCGGAATGGCGCACCGCATCGATCTCCCGGGGTCCGCGTAACGTGCTGACGCATTAATATTCATTCCAACGGTCGACTTTGTACGCAGCCAGATAATATCCGATATCCCAATTCTTTCCTCCGTGTGTTTAGTCAGGTGAGAGCCAATCTAGCGCGTATCACGCGCGACGCCTGGGCGTAGCTGCTCCGCGGATCCTGCTGCATTATTCATGGCCACGTCGCTACGCGTCGCGTGTATCAAATCTGTCTCGCGCATTAGCATAATGCGAGACGGGATACAGGACCCCGGGGCGACGAATCCGCCGGGAGTAAGGACGGAATCTCCGTTTTAATTGCGCGCCCTCGTTGCGTCGTAAATGGAGAAGAAAAAAAAAGGAAAGGCGCCGTCCTTCGACGATCAAATCACGTTCGATTCTCTAGCGCAAGTAGACTTCAAACGTCGTCGAAAATATTCCTTCCTTTCGCCTCGCGGGTCTCTCGATGATGGATAAGCGTGGCGACGAGACCGAATTATCATTAATAAGACTTTAATTATCTATTCTGCGAAAGCTTATTATTATCTGTAATAAAAACTATCGTGCGCGTAACGACACGTCAGCGATTTCTCGCGTCTCCGCTTTCGTTCGCTAAATGGCAACATAGATTGGTCTCTTTAGCGATTACGACACTGTGCTGAAGAGTGTCTAATGTTTCGATCAAGATCCCTTTCTTTCCGCCGATTCTATGATCTTAAGTGGCACCGCTCGCAAAATAAAAGGATTAAGGCCCGGTTGCACCGGCTCAATTTTGACCTCAACCTAATTCACTCTTTGCCTCTTTCTAAGGGAAACAACTAGAAAGAGACGAAGAGTGAATTAAGGTAAAGTTAAGTGACGTTGGTGCAACCGGGGCCTAAGAGTGAAAGGAGACTCTTAAACGTAGCTCTTTGTTGAGTATGAACTCGAGGTTTTAGCAAACATTCTGCGATAACCCAAGTCAGCGTCCAAGAGGATTAAATAGAACGACGAAGATTACCTTTTTCCTCGGGTGGTAGGTCATCCTGGGACTCGTGATCGTGGCAAGGGTCAGGGCTGGGCGCATCCGCGGCTGATCCTCCACCCGGGCGTCCTTCCCCCTTCGCCGGCACCCATAACTGCTGACCGGAATAAATGAAAGTACTTCCGAGCCTGTTCAATTTGCTCAGCTCGGACGGCGTCGTGTCGAATCGCGCCGCCACCGACGTAAGCGTGTCTCTGTCGCCCACCTGTAATTACGAAGGCAAACGTGTCATTAGGCGTCTCAATTTACGGCGGACGGAGTCCCGCGGAGAGAGAATCACTTTCTTCGCGCGTCTTATGTAAATAAGAGGACGTCATCGCCCTCGTTGTCATGTACCATGTTTCTTACGTCTTGCATCCACGATCCAAGAACTGTGTCCAAGTTCTAGTTCCGAGAAATCTGTAGGCAATCGACTTGCAGCTTTTCCGTAAAAATCTTTTACGGAATCTTTTACGGAAAAGCTACAAGTTGATTGGCTACATATTTCTCGAAACTTGGACATAGCTCTTGGATCGTGGACACAAGACTTTAAGGCCCGGACACACTTAAGGGAATACTGGAGTGATTCTGAACTTTTGGCACCTTCTGCTCCTAGAACTGTCAATTCGTGGAAACATTTGTGTAGTACACAAATTATGTGGCTTTTGTGTACGAACCGACAGTGTTCCATTATTCGGACTAAATCAGAGAACAGCATGGTATCATTGAAATCAAGTTTAGAAGCCCAACAAGGTTACCTAACCTATAACTTATTCGGGTGAATACCCAGCA
>NW_011967118.1:309535-317610 GCF_000949405.1 Vollenhovia emeryi | reverse complement strand
TTAAGCTCCTAAACTTAATTTCAATGATAGCATGCTGTTCTTTCACTTAAACTGAATAGTAGGACACTGTCGGTCTGTACACAAAAGCCACATACTTTGTATATTACACAAATCTTTTCACGAATTGACAGTTCTAGGAGCAAAAGGTGCCAAAAGTGCAGAATCACTCCAGCATCCGCTCAAGGGAAATGACCAATGAAGCTGGAAACACACGAAGAAACTTAAGCAGTGAGACTTAAGACCTAAGAATTTCAACCAATCGGAATTTTCAGCATTGCTTTACTGTTTAAGTTTTTTCGTGTGAGTCAAGAACGAAAGCAGCCATTTTGAAACCTGAGCAATGCTGAAAATTCCGATTGGCTGAAATTCTCAAGTCTCAAGTTCTTTCGTGCGTTTCCAGCCTTAATTCGGACAATTACAACGAATCGGAGGGAGCGTGCGAAGTGACCCGAAATCGACTTCTCGCCGTCAGCGAAAAGATGAAGCGTTCCTAAACGAAATCTGTCCCGGGTGTTCCAGAGCGCTAGGAATAACGTATGCCGGCGATCGATCGAGATTTCTTCTTTTCTTCGTTTTTCCAAAATCGAATCCATATTTGCGGGGCGCGTCTAAGCACACGGCGAATCGACGAGACGAGACGCGCGCCGGGGGGGGGGGGGGATCGCATCTCCAACAAAATCTCCGTTACTCCTCGCGCGCATCCGAGCTTTCTCCGGTACGCATTTTCCCGCACACGAGCGCCCGCGGCGCGAGGCCATTAGCCCATTTACATAAGCCGACGGAAACGGCGCGCTCGAGAGTATCGGACGATAGAAAATTGAATTCTTGGGAGAGGCGCCTCGCCGAGGCGACTTGTCTCTTATGCAAATTCGTACGCGACGACTTGCGCCCGTGCCGCAACGATTCCGCCGCTTTGGTGTTGCACGGCCGGGCGATTTGTCGCTCATCTCCTTGAACAAAAGCACCGCGACTCTCCCGCGGGAAAGAGTCGACATAATTCAATTAAAAAGCTCGTCTCTTCGCGCGAGCGGACGCTAATCCCAGCGTCGGTAGGTCCACCATTTTCCACGAACATCGGCGGAAAATAGGGTTTCCGACGCTTAAAACGTGATTTATGTCCCACCGGGAAATTCGTTAATTATTCCGCGACACTTCAACCCTCTCTTCAATTGCGCGTTGTCTACCGCTTCCCGTAGCGCTCTCGTAATTCCATTAGGTGCCATGACACAGAAATCTCTTGTTCGCTATTATCATTTTTTTCGGTAAAGTTCCTCGGGGCTTTAAAGCCCTTCGTCGCTCGAACAATTAAGCCGTTTACTCTCGAAGCATCCCGCAGTCCGCATTTTTTAAATACGTATTATGCAACCCGCAGCTTTCTTTATTGTTTTCTATAGTGAGTTTTAGATGCGTGATTTTTGTTACCTCTCAGAAGTGCGTTTCGAAATTTTTGAAACAATTTCTCAATATCTCAATATCTTTTTATCATATATTCAGTCTCTTTAATTAGCTGAAACAACAAATTTACACTTACGCCAATATAAGTTTGTCTGAAATAATTTCAAACGCCGTCTTATGATTTTGCTCTTGTAATTTTTATCTCCAGTTAGTTAATGGCTATCGATTAAAAATTCATATCGGAATATCTATTTTTTTTTATTTACGTATCAGGAATATCATTTCGCAAATTAGTGTGGAATAATGCAACATCAAATGTGAACATTGCGCCAATATTGATTTTCGACATCCTTCATAAATATAGGAAATATAGGACGATCGAGATTAGGCGAGTGATTAGAAAGCAGCTCAAAACCCCTCCTTTCTCCCTCTCATTCGCGTCCCATTAGTGGTGCGGTGGTCAAACGAGAAAAGAACGGCTATTCCTCTGACAGAGATTAGACGCGTGGGCGACAGCGAGAGAAGGGAAAGAGAGATCGATTAAAGCGGGACAAAAAGCGAAAATCGCGGTGATGAAGCTGGCAAGAGGAGCAGAAGAAAAAGGAACGATGGCGAAGGGGTGTAAAGGAAGGAGATTTTCTGAAACCGCGAAAAGCAAGAAGGCGAGCGCGATGGCCATTGTTTCAATTTCCGCGTCTTTTAGCTGCGGCTTTATAATCCTCATCTTCGTTTTCGTTCGAGCGCGATGCTGCCGAACCACAAAAGATCTCCCACGCGAGAGACCAAGCTCTTTATTTCTCTGTCTCTGACTCTTCGATCTTCCGCATAACGCTAGAAGATTGATATGCAACGTACTGTTGGCAGTACACTTCATCTCTGTACTCTCGCATTCGCGAAATACGATGAAATCATGATAATCATTTCAACAAACGTAAATTAATTTTCCAAGTTGAAACTAATATCTTGACGTCGAAATCAAGATTTCGCGATTGCGAAGCTTTCGATTAATTTTTGTCAATAGCTCTCGAAAATCATAAAACTCTTATGTTTCAAACAAAAATCGATCTCACTTTCTGTTAGTTAAATTCCGATGCGGTGACCGGAACTCTTTGGAAAAGAGCCAAAATTTTATCAATCATCGAAATTTCGAAAATCGAATGCTAACTTTACGAAAATCACTTTAATAGTTGTTAGAATACCGAGTTGTAATACAATTTGAATTTAGGAATTTCAGTTAAAAATTACTATATAACTTTCAAGCAAGAAAATTTGCTTGAATACTTTGATAAGTGAAACAGGAGCGTAAAACGCTTTAATCTAGCGCTGCTGAAATGAAAATATGTAGCACAATTATTAAGATGGAGTTCATTAAAACCCACCTAATTTAAATAGCTTAAGTTGGAGCAGCATGAAATTTTATAAATATTTTAAATGATGTTTGTGGTCAAAATAATAATATCAATACAAATGTCAAAAATACTTTCAATCTTTTCTCATTATAAAGATAGACACAGAGCAATTATGAAAAGAACACTATGTTCATGAAGTTTATCATACTTTTTCTTGGTAACATCGTGTTAAACAATTTCTTTCTAAATACTTCCTTGTGTTAATTCTTGGCGCACACACACACACACACGCGCGCGCGCGCGCGCGTAGCCTGAAGTTACGATAACGTTAATACAAATAAACACGTCTTAGTTATCTCCGTCTGAAAACCGATAAAACGATAAGCATGAACTTGGAAATTGTTGTTGTTTAATTGTAACGAACAACATTGAGGTCTCCAGCGCGAGAAAGATAAGAGAAATTGTCAGATTACAGACGTTAATCGATCAACGGGGTGCAAGGAAACCGAAACGGGCGACATAAGCTGGGCTCTAATAGAGCAGGAATTGCAGCCACCGTGATTATCAGGACACAGGGATTACGCTACGGCCATAGTGATTTCACTGCCGCTAAACGGGATAACGCCAGCAGCTACCGGAGGACGACGACCTATCAGCGGATTAACATTACGTGGATTGTGAAAATGCATCATTGATGTTACGCATATAACCGTGCAGATAATTTTATTCCTGACTATCTTGGATCAATTCAAAAAAGCTAACTCTTCATTTAGAAATTAATATTGCATCCTTTTTCCTAAACTTAGGAAAAATCGATTAGACTGACAATATTATAGATCAAATATCCATTTAAAGTATGTGGATTTACTGTGCCAACAAAAAAACTGTGTTTCAAGACCGACAAATAATTGATGCACAGTTTACCGAGTTGGAAAAAGTATACAACATTCACACAGAAATATTATTAGGCCACCAATAGCCGGGAAAATGGAATTTTCTCTAATTGCTTCGCTAATAATTAAATAGTGTAAAGAATTCTTTACGTTAATAGTTTTTATTTGAAACTATCTGCCGTGACTGATTACGCATATAACCATGAAAATCATAAATTCCTCACTGTCTTGAATTAATCACCAAGAAGCTGTTTAATATTACTTCTTTTTCTTTTCATTTTCCTGTTCATTCTGTTCGTTAACGATTGCTACATTAATTTGTGTCAGCTTTTAATATTATAATTCATTTCGATACGCAATGTTTCACGAAACGCAATTAATTGCACTGAAAAAATTATATCATGTATCGAGTCAACAGAAAGTCAATTGACGATAATGCATGCATTCGTAGAACTGTGCTCGTTTACTTGGTTATTTAGATATGACAGTCAACAACGCTTTCGCGAAATGTCAATAACAATTTTTCAACTCAATCCCGACAAGACTAGAACTGGGATATTTCTTCGAAGTTTCGAATATTCGAAGTCAACTAATGTATTAACAAGATTAAAACAATAACAAATTTTGCGAAATTAATCGTTTTTATTGTAACTGCGAACTAATCAAATGCCAACTAATTAATGTCATTACAAAGTATTAAAAAAAAAACAAACGTACTTTTTGTCGGACACATATTTGTCCATTCACTCAAAACAAAACACAATTAAATCGAAGGAAATAAATTTTGGTACGGTCTTTGAAAACTTATATGTTAATGCACTAGTTGACTTCAAATATTCGAAATTTCTTCGTTTCTTCGGATTCTTCGAAGCTTCGAAGTTGCGAAGCTTCGAATAATTAAGATCACTATTCTAAACAGTCAACTTAATAACTATTTTCGTCTATCGCTAAAAAAGGGATGAAACTTCTGTTAAAGTTAACTTTTTTTTAGAAAGAAAACAAAGTGGAACAGACCATTATGGCATCAAGATCAATCTGGACCCTCGCGGACTTCCGCTTTGCTCTATCTGCTCCGGAGGGAACCAGGAAATGCAGCTTGTGCAACAACTCTATTTCCTCGTCGGATAAATGTCGCGCGGTCTTCCGCTCCCTGGAGCGAGCCTTTCACAAGCATCACATTAGGAACAAGTTAGGGTTAGAAGGAAGGAAGGAAGAGAGAGAAGGATGCCATTCTTCCTAGAGCGCTGCACGATCGAGAAATTTCCCTCGAGAGTACACGCGCGAAATCGGCAATCGCGATTGACTTTATGTCAGTTGGCGATTTTGTGACGGATAACACACGATTGTCGATTATCCCGAACGAAAAATGAAGAGACGGACGAAAGAGACACAGAAGGAAACTCAACTTCTTGTCTCCATGCATTTCTCCTTACATTTTATTTATGTATCACGAGATGTCGCATATCAATCGATGAAAGGAAAGGCTCGGGGCCGCAATATCATGAATAAATATCAAACGTTTTGGTCACTAGACTGTCTTCAGTGAAACGAAAGTAAAAGATATAATAATCGCAACGTATATCAAGGCGTAACAACTTAAAAACGATAATATAAATCGTCATAAGACAGAGTTAAATCTAGAAAACCGGAAGAATCCAAAGATAATGTGACGCTGCCAAAAATTAAATTTAAAAAAAGCAAAGTTACAAATACATGCACGAGAGGAGTCCAGCGATAAAATAATAACGTCATGATGTAAAATCGATGTTATTGTCAACAGTTACAAGTTGTATCGACAAACGAGTGTACAAGCTAAAAGGTCGCATTTATATAAAGGAAAGAAAGACAGAGGGAAGAATAGGCGGTGATAGGAACAAAATTTTATGTCGCATACATAGAGGTGTGACACTTTGATGTTATTTTTTGGTATTTTTTGCGTTTTGTTTTTCCAGATTTTGCGTTATTTTAATGTTATTTTTGTGGCATATTTTGCGTTTTGTTTTTCCAAATTTTGCGTTATTTTGACCAATGTTTTTAATAATGTCGTGGTCAGAGGGTGGGCAGGGCTTTACAATAAGACGACTTAATGTCTTGATAGAACAATTTACGACATATATTAAGGCTAAACATATGTTAAAAATGTAACATAAAACATAACATATTAAAATAGCATGGGACAAATTACTGAAATTACATATCATTTTCAGGCTGTAAAAGCAGTGATATGTTTAAAGAAAGTCTCAGGCATAAATCTCTTTGGTTTAGCCCTAAAATTGAAGAAAAAGAACTGAATGGTAACATTTCACAAAATTAGCAAAATTATTGATATCAAAGTAACAAGAAAAAGATATTAATCCTTCAAATACAATATTTACTTGCGGCTGCAGAGTTGATTGTCAACAATTTTCAACCTTTTTCTCTGATACACGTGATACAACATTGACGTTAGAAACGTTTACTAAGGAAAATTGCGATTGTTGACGTTATTTGGACGTCATTTTGCGTCATTTAGCGTTTTAGAGACGTGTTAAAACGAAGTTGGGGACTCCAAAATGTCAAGAAATGACATTAAAGACGTTCCTAGGGCATTTCGCGTTATTTTGCGCATAAAGATAACATCAAATTGTCACGCCTCTACGCAATTATTTTTATCCGTTATTAATCGCCGCAAAGTTTGGAGAAGCAAAGAGCAAGATAGTGAACGAGGCCGTTCGAAGTTGAAATTTCGGTACGCGCGAGGGAAAGCCAGAGGAGCATCTAAATATCAGACACGTCGCTAAAACGGAAAGGTTCGCGGATCAGAATTCAGATCATTCAGACGCGAGGTGTTCCGGCGGACCCGGGCACGGTGGACGCGTGCCGTCTCGAGGCCGCGATCTTTGCATACGCGCTGCTCTAGAATCCTAGCGATGCGCACGAGTGCCGTCTCCCAAGTTCCGGGAGCGAACGTCCGCGGTCTTTGCGAACTCGCGGCGGCCTTTCGCCACGAACACGACCCACCACGGGGAGAAACTATTTCGCTAACGAGGCTCTGCGAGCGCTGGGCTCTCGGCGAAGTAATTGGAATTCATGCTGAAGTGTCTCGCGCCGGGAGATACGCGCGCGCGCACGCTGATAACTGCGGCTGATAACCGTAGCGCCAGTAATACGTGCGGTTAGCCCTTATTCCGCCGTTACGGTCCTGTACCCGTGTAAATTCTCTCCAAGTCTCGATTCTTTTCATTTAACCCCTGGACGGGCGCGGAATTATAAGAGCGAGGCCCGGCGAAGCTGACTTTCTATTTGGTTCAGCTTCGAATTAGCGCGAAAAAGTGCTCCTCCGGGCGGAATAACATAGATTTATCGCAGGTTATTTTACAGTAAAGACATCAAAGACGTGTAAAACTGAGAAAATCACGCGTAACTCCTTCACATAACGGCTCTCAAAATAGTACCGTACTGGAGAATTTTAGCTTACGTAACGGGAATTGCGCGTCCTTCGCAAAAATTTATGCGCTACTACGCAACATTTTCTATTCCTGTTCTACGGTCTTCTCTCGTGCCCGGTTCGTCAACCTTATCGCGGACACTTAATCGCGCTTCCCTCTTATAAAGATCCCCATTTGATATATTGATAAATCTATGAAACCGGAATCCTCAAACTCGCTCCAAATCCTCGACTTGTCCCTCTTCGAGGCGACAGCGAAGAAACAGTCACGTTACGCTAGCGCCATCGGGAAGGATAACGGATATTTATGCATTCGAGCAAAGGTTACATTCGCTCTCCTTGGCACCCAATCGTCTTGTCCCGATACTCGATTGCTCGTTGGAATCGTGCAAGTGCATCGCCGGCAACTTAATATGCGCTCAATTAGGACGTTTACTATGCACACAGACGCACTTACTTACCGTGTAGGCAATGGTGTTGAGGGGCTGCGAGACACGGCCGTGCTTCTTCTCCTGTGTCGTGGAGCCATCTTTGCTCTCGTTATCGGAATCTAAGCAGAAAGAAAAGCCAATTTTCAGTCACGTTACTCTCTTCAACGGCGTACGTTGATAAACAAAGCGCCTGTGATGTATAATAATATGCGCGTTTTATCTCCGACTCGCCTGAGATTATTGCGCAGACATCTCTGTCGCCTAAAAGTGACTTGGCGAGGAAACGGACTTCAGATTACTCGCGTCTACTCCGCGGTATCAAGAGACATCGCACATTTATCCTATTCTTGTAATAAACTGAGATAATTTTTAGACAAACCGTGCGACAGAGTCAACATATTGTTAACGTGCTACGTACTACGTCTAACAATAAGTCGAATCGCAGGATAGGGTGTGTCCTAATACCCGTATGTCCTGTAGATGGCAGATAGACCGGGGCAAACTGAATAGAAAAGTCCTATACTATTTTGCAAAATTCGCAGTAGTTATCGAGAAAAAAATTATCGAAAATCGTCGTCTT
>NW_011967118.1:295424-307935 GCF_000949405.1 Vollenhovia emeryi | reverse complement strand
CGGCAACTGCGCGCTGTCCTCCCCTCCCCCCCTCGCCAGGCAATATCGATCGCCGGGCGGTCACATCTCGCTACGCGCTCGAATTGGACAGTGGGCAGGGCAAAGACGACGATTTTCGATAATTTTTTTCTCGATAACTACTGCGAATTTTGCAAAATAGTATAGGACTTTTCTATTCAGTTTGCCCCGGTCTATCTGCCATCTACGGGACATACGGGTATTAGGACACACCCTGTAGATAGCAACGGAACATAAGACAGAGGCAAATTTGCTCCGGCAAGTTGCACGTCACTTTGCAGCGTTAGGCCTGGTCTGCCACTGTCGGATGTCGGAAGTCGTTGCAGCTATACATATATCGGCAAAATCACGACGTTCTATCCAGTTCGCAAGTGTCTGTACCGAGGGGTAAACCGCTGACCGAAATCAGGCGCACCAATGCCCACTAATGCCCAGTGGGCATTACCTTATCTTATTATATCTCTCTAAAAATCAATCAGTGGATTATCACTGAAAGCAGTGAATAGTCGCTGATTTGCAGCTGCAAGTGTACCACTGCGATTTTCAGTGGTATATGCTTAGAACTGCAAATCAGCGGTTATTCACTGTTTTCAGTGATAATCCACTGATTGACTTTTAGAGAGAATTATTTCATCTTGTCAGACTCTTTATAACGCCCAAAAAAAAAAGCCTAGCGATGCCGACACGGAATTTTCGTTTGAAATTTATCCCGACAATGTTATAATCGTAAGACAACACGTCACTGAATGACGTTTCGAGAGTACATTACACTTTTTGCAACTAGCCAAAAAGAGTAGCGCGCATGCTGCTGACTGCTCCCGACATCCGACACGACTTACGACATCTTACGTGGACCAGGCCCGACAGAGACACACGCCGCTACCCTAAATACATATAGTGTTTCTTCGATAAGCACAGTGTCGAGTCTCCACGAGAGACAAAGTCGATCGTCAACATCGACCTACGTTATTGAGGCGGGAAAAAATAGCCGCGATGAGGTGTCAAACGTTCGCGGAGATAAGTAACGGTTAAATTAAATTTTTGCAGTCCGCCTACCCAGCTGCATTACTCATCGTCAGCGCAGCCCAGCTGCACCGTGGCGAGTGCTCGCGACCCGGTGATAAACGAAGCGGCAAACACGTGACGGCTCACGCAAAAGTCATTCCGGGGGTTGAACCTGCTGCGCGCGAGACAAACGCGGTTAATCATTGTCAATTTAAACATTCGTCCGGTCGCGGACGGAGGGGACGTCTCGGGAGGGAGAATCCCGGCCTCGCAAGGGACGGGGCGATTGATTGCGAGAGGCGGCGAGGCGCGATGTTTCTGTTACTTTTAGAATCTGTCTCGCGGAAGAAGAGCGAGACTAGAATATTTTCTCTCGACTTAGGAGAATAAAAAATGTTTCTTGTTCTGGCCGAGAAATATTGTCCGCAATAAATTCTTCGCAGTCCGCGCCTACAGGCTACTTATTTAACATCATTATTAAAATTACACGCAAAAAATGTTGTCAGCTCAGCCGCCAGAGGTTGCTATTATTTGTGTCATTTATATAAAACGGTCGAGTTCACTTATTATTATATATTTATTGTATCAACTTAAAGGCATTTATTGTATTGACGGGCAATTGCGCGATTTAATTACAAATGATTATCACTTTCCAAATATAATGCTAATATAGAGGAAAGTCCCGTATTATGAGATAGGCTCCTAATATGAGGTAGCGGAGTCTCTGCTAAATTAATAGACATCGTCTGTTGGTTCCACCAACGGATTTATTGCCCTTGGAGTGAAATCTTGTCTAGTGGAAAATTGTTTGTTAGATCGTGTAGTCGTTGCGAAAAAAAGATTTATGGTTGAACTTGGACGCTGAAAACTTGCTCTCTCTCGTACTAGAATCCTATCTCATAATAGAGAAATTTCCTCTAGCCACGTATCGATGTAAAGTCGATACAATTAGCAATGAGTCTGCACTTTATTTATTATTCTAATGAGTATTCGTGCAATCAAGATACAGAAAACCCCTGAATGTTAGCCGCAGTATTGAGTGATATTATTTCGAGTGATAAACCCGGATTATTTTAGTTGTCTATACATGTATGATTGATTGATATAATTACCAGAGCTATTAAAAGCGTCAATGCCAGGATTACTCACGTATCGTAATTGAACGGCCGCGTTTCCTTTTATTTCCCACAACGGTCGGCCGAGGGGCTAATAGATTTTCTTTATTGTATTTCATGAGCAAACGTGACAAGAGTAGCGAAGACTCGCGCGACGAGCAATCTGAAAGGCTTGTTTTTCTCCTCCGTGGCCTTCGATAAATGATTCAGACACTTTGCTCAATTTTAACTGGCGTCCAATTCGCGCCATTACGCAATAAGCTCGGAATGACTGCGGAAACGTTATTTTAGCCGGCGCGACGCGTAGACTTGACGCTTCTACAGATTTGCATATTTCAGCGTGTCTCGGGCACGCAGATGGCACACGTTTGAAATTAATTAATATTTATTGAAGCGACCGAGACCCGAAACAGAACGTGCGTGAACCAGAGCAGCTTCTTGAATGAGTATCTCTCTTAAAGTTTCCACTCCTCGGATACGACATTCTGCTCTAAATTGAAGATAAAACTGCTAATCTAAAAGCATCGTTTAACTTGACCCTACTTGAATCCATCAAATCAATCTTCGAAAAACACATGCTATTGTATCTTTTTTTAGGCTTCAATTATATCTTAATTTTCGATATATTGAGATCAATGAGTGCAACAAAAATAATTTTCTATATAAAGACGAAGTAAAATATATCTATTTGTAACATAAATCTGACGATGAAATCTGTGGTGTACAAACGGCGAGTGATTCACCACGTATTACCCAAAATACACGGAAAGAATTTTCTCTTAAAATTTATCCTGAAAATCACGTAATCGTGGAACAACGCGGCAGTTCGGGGAATTTTATGAGAGTTTTGTGAAATTTTGCAATACATTTTACTCGTAATTATACTTAATGTGCATTTTACTAGTAAAATGTATTTTAAAATTTAAGAAAACTCTCATAAAGTTCTTCAAAACGCCATTTCAATACGTTCAAAATACAGAGTAAATAATTTCTCTCGCACTTGCTAATCAAGTGCAAATGAAACAATTTGCACGTTCAGGACTGAAAAGTTAGCAAACATTATCGAAGGGCTACTTTCAAAACGGCAATATTTGCGCTAGAGCCCAAGTTGGCGAAGCTTTTACTTCGCGCAGACAAACGCGAGAAACGCGTAAAGTCAGACTACGGATTGAGATTAGGATGAGATTGAAATTTGATCGATCAAGGCAAAACTTCGCTAAACGTGAGATTAGCGAACGTTGCTCTGATTGGTCAAAATTCAATCAAATCGCAATCCTATAAATCCGTAGTGCGATACGGGCATGGTGTACTAATCCAACGCATTTTTCACCACGCTATTTCCCGAGTACCTGTGCTTGAGGTGGGCTGCGAACTGCCTGAGAAGAGCCGCGAGTCCCCTTGCGCCACGTAGTACACGACATAGTCATGAAATTCCTTCTCATAGATATGAATGTTGCTCGGCTCGTAGTCCGCGTATTCCCACTGCGAGTCCATCATGGCCGGAACGTCAAATTCCATCGCCATCGACATCTCCAAGTTGGAGCATCGTCGTATTTCTCGACTACTTTTCCGAAATCGCCAGAAAGCGGACACTTCTTGTTACTCAAACCTGTCTACGCGAGCGCGTTTAATATTTCGCATTAACCGATCGCGGCGTCGGTCAAATAATATACGTTGTTGCACTTTATTTCGATGGGCATCGAGTTGACGGAGTCAGCGTGAAATATAATTAGATATAAGTGGAAAGGGCGTGGATTTCATTTATACTTTACTCCGATATTATAAACTAGCGATTTTACATAATGCAATTGCTAGAAACTCGCCAATAATGTTATTATGGCTGTACAAATGTATTTAAGCAAATTTTATATAATTTATATGTCATTAACGAGAAAGAAAATCTAAGCTTCAAGATTGATACAAAGATAAAAATATTTCAGCTTTTCAATAATAGATAAAAAAAACTATATTAAAAATGCGTTGTAAGATACAGAGTTGTTTAAAATAATTCAGCCGATTTCAAATAAGTGTTTTAGAATTTGCCAGTTGTGTCGAGTATTCATTTTCTACACTAGTTAATTATTGACTGGCGACAATAAGTCTTCATTCTTGTTCAAATAATTGTATTTTTTAATTCCACAAATACAGAGTGTAATTAGCGATACATCAACCAACAGATAAACCGTCCTAATTTTCACATTGACATCTGATTGTGAGCGAGTTCTTCGTGACCTCATAGCAGTAACAATTCTATTTTGGAGCCCGTTGTGGACAACGATGGCACGTATACGGCATCTTTAACGGTGGAGTCAATGACGACGGCCATGCTGATGCAAGTATGAGAGGAATGCGATTACCGTCTCGACGTTGCTCTAAGATCGCAGTCATGTAGAGCACTTACGCGATGAGAAGTAAAACTTGAACGGTTTACCGCTCGGTTGATGTATCAACAATCTCTCTGTATTTGTTTTACAATAAAAAAAAATACAGTCATTTGAAATCGGATAAATTATATCAAAGAATCCTGTAAACAGTGGATAAATCATTTGAAATAATCCTGTAAATACACATCACAAGTACGGCAGAGTTTCAGCAAAGTTTTGCATCGACGAATAGCTCAGGGAAATACAATGGCGTTGACTTCTTCGGCTTCCCGTTAATTTTATCCACACTCAAACTGGGCGCTCGCTCGGCGCTAAGTAGTCGCTCGACTCGCGAGAGGAAAGAAAATGCAAAGATAAACTGATTTCGATACAAAAGCTCTCGGAATTAAAATCTACATATGAATGAAAGGGTAGTGGCACAGGCGTAACCTGCTTCGTCACTTCCCGCAACCCTTTCACTGTTCGGCCGTTCTTTCATCGGTTAAACTCGGGCGTTTCCCGAAGAAAAAACAGACTTTACACCCACAGAAAATATTTCTGGATCCAATGCTATTACGCTTCACTGTACCATAAAATAGGATCGACACAGCGCCAATCATATTTATTATAGAGAAAGGAACATTTTAATCTTAAATGAAAAATTCTAAAATCTAGAATAAAACGACGGTATGTATCGTCTTTTGTCGAATATCAACTTGGTGCGTTGTAAGATGGAGGGAAAATTTATTCTAAACGCAAGAATATATAAACTTACATTTATACAAGTTACTCTTGTCTCAATATAGTAAGTCAATCTTTTTTAATTCGATAGAGGAGAATAAGAATTATTTATTGGATTTTCATATTGTCTTATTTTGATACTAAATGAGGCTGTGAGAAATAGAAATGCGTCAAGAATATTTTTTGTCTCGATAACAGAAATCCTTTCTGAGGGTGTGCGTCGAAATAAATACTCCAGTTCTGTAATGTTAAGCTTTCTCAAAACAAACAAAAATGCTTGGAAATTAAGTGATGTAAGTTTTATAAAAGAGATATATGAAACATAAGTTCGGTGTATCGTATGCGACGCACGAGTCCCATAAAACTTGCGTGTCACACACGATGTCGCGGGACAGTGAAAGGGTTAATAAATGGCACGACGTGCGTACATTTCTGCAAGTTTACTTACTTTTATCTTGCGAGATAAAAGACTTGAAATACCAAATTGCTCAAACGCCCGAAAAATATTTCGTCAATTAGCATATTATCACGGAAACTTATCGAAGGTTAATCTAATTCCTTGCGAAACGAGATCTCTCACAAGTTCGAGCAATCAACGTCGCGTTGCGTGCCTCAAATTTCCTCACGCGGACGGAAACGCACGCAGCTTCGCGAGGACACTTTCTCCCGCCGGTCGACCTTGTCACTGGCGGTACCCAAATAAAAAGTGCTCGCTCCGCGGTGCAAAACCGGCTGCGCCGAAACTTTCTCGCGTGACAGGCGCGATAAAGCAATTGGCCCACTCGAAATCGCCGATGAAATCTTCTGACGTTCAGTTCGCGGCCAGGAACTTGTCAGAAAACTTTAGGGTCTCACTTTCAGAGTAGATGAAACATTTTCCCCTTCGCGTCTAATTATTATTATTTTTTTGTATGCATGTGTATATCTGTCGGTCAAGAGTTTCCGGACGCTTTTAAAATTAATAACTGTAATTAACAACACACGAACTGAAAGCAAAATTCAATATATCCGACTACAAATTGACTCAATGCTGCAGCATTAGTCAAGCTGTCAAAAACGCAAACTTTGTTTTCGTCAAAGAAATCACCTTTCGTTTGTAGAATGCGTTTTACTAATGGCGGTATCCTTTCTAGAAATTTTTTCACTTTTTCTTGGGGCAATTTTTTTCCAAGTTGTTTCCAACATTTTTCACAAATCTGCACCCGACATCGGTTGTCGCTACTTTACTCTTCACGCTCCACTTCATCTCGTAATAATTCAATAGAGTTCAGGTCAGGATATTGCGATGGCGATTGTACGATTTTAATTTTTTTTTTAGCTGCCTCCTTCTCTAGCAGGCGATTTTGGTATAGTTTTGAATTATGTTTCGGGTCAGAAACACATTTCTTAAATAATGTATCTTAGCACATTGAAATATTTACGCGTCCGGAAATTTTTGACCACGTATACAGTACCGGCCAAAATTATATCACCTTTAGGTTTTCTGAGCACCGAATGTGCTCAAAATTTTACAAGAGACACCTGATAACAGGTACGTAAAGGGTGAAAAAATTTGACAAGATACACCATAATTTCCGAAGCTTTCATTCGCGCACTTTAAGGGCCAGTTTCACAAACGTCGGTTAACTGTTAACCAGGGTTCAGTCACCTCCCTATCTTTTTCTATTTTATCATCTAGGAGGAGCCAGAGAATCAATTAAACTTTGGTTAGCAGTTGCGAAACCCTAAAACTAATTATGCTAAAAAAATCGAAAGGTGATATCATTTTGGTCGGCACTGTATATCACGAGACACGGTAGTGTCTCGCGCCAAGTATAAGCGACTAAGTATAAGCGACAAGCCTAACCACGCGCGCGACACCAACCGTGTAAGTTTACGCGATACATAATAACATCGAAATGCGTACCGTGCGTGCGATTAAGTATTTTACGAAGTAAAGCTTAGTTTACATATCAGTATTTGTATCATTTCAGTAATAATATTTGTACCGATAAGCCCTTCTTCACAAAACACTTGATCGCAGCACTTCGAGTTTATTTATTTCTGAAAAATCACGCATGTAATATTCGAAGATCAATAAAGTATGAATTGTATGATGGAACGAGTTAGAACCTCACACGTGTCTATAAAAATAGTCGGAACTATCCACGTATGACGTCTATTGTGCGAGTGCCGTTTGCGTCTTTCCGTCAAGTTTTAATTATTATTTTCCATCGTGTCTGCGTCCGCCATGTATGTATATTCATTTCATTTCTTTCTTTTCCTCTATTACTGGTGGGCTTCACGGTTTATACTAGGGCTGGTGATTTCCTTCGAAGGCTTCGATATTCGAAGATTCGAAGCTTCGAAGTTGACTTCGAAGTTTCAAAATCTTCGAAACTTTGAATCTTCGAAGCTTCGAAGTTCGAAGTTAACTTCGAAATCTTTGAAGCTTCGAATCTTCGAAACTTCGAAGTTCGAAGTTAAATTCGAAGCTTCGAAGTTTCGAAATTTATTCGTGCGAGTGACGAATTTCTCCGACGAACACTAAAAATATTGTAAATAAAAAGTACTAATTTTTAAGATTTAATTACGCGATCTTAAACAAATATGTAATCTACATGTTATAGTATTTTAAAATTATAATTTAGAAGTAATTACCTATTTCTCAATATATAGTATATAAATTAGTACTTTTTATTTACAATATTTTTAGTGTTCGTCGGAGAAATTCGTCACTCGCACGAATAAATTTTCGAAACTTCGAATTTAACTTCGAAGCTTCGAAGTTATGAAAAGTAACAGCTCTAGTTTATACGCTGGTGCCGCCACCATTTGTGCGTCATGTTATCTCTGTTTCAATTATGTACTTATCCATTCTCCACCGTACATTATGCATTGTGTAACAAACTTATTATTATACTTCATTCCGAGAATTTTGAAAATAGACCTCGTACATTTTCTTTATACAGAGCGTCCGTAAGACGGTATCTATCTGCTCGGAAACAGATAGATTTATAGGCTGAACTGAGCTAAAACGTTCTGCATCATTTTTCACGCAACCACGCGTAAAACGTTCATTTGTTAATTAATGAAGATCCGTGAATCAGCGTCCGCGTGATACGCGAGGAGAATCGATCCACCGATTATACCATTGCTACGTACGCGGCGAGGTACTTTTTAAACAACACCGGCCGCACACGAATGGACGCGTGACGCCTAGGTGTGTGTCGTTGTTATCTACACATCGCTCCTCTCCGTGCCTCGCGCGTTGCAGCGGTAACCGCTGGCCCGGACTCTCCCCGCACACTGTATCGCAGATGTTCATTAATTGCCTCGAAATTTTACACGGTCGTTTGCAAAGTGATACAGGACCTTTTATGCCCGTTTCTACCAATGCAGATTAACTTTAATCTCGGTTTAATTACTTCTTATCTTTTCCTAATTCGTCAAACCAGAAAAAGACACAAAACAAGTTGAACCGAGATTAAAGCTAAACCGCGTTGGTAGAAACGGGCATCGGATCAGTATCTGTATACGAGCGGACGGACACCTTACGCCGGATACCCTGTACACGTGTAAAAAGCATATACATGTATTACGTCTCAGTCTACTCTGTCTCTTATCTCTGTCTTGATCGCCCTGTACGACAATTAAAGACCTGTGTCTTTAATTGTCGTACGTTGCGATAAAACATGTGTAATAATTACGGTGTAAAAGTGGGATAACTTGGCGATTTGAAGAGTGCGGGTCCTAAACACTAAGCACGTGAAACGTGGCTCGACGCCGAAGGTAGTTTTCGAGACAATCGCGAGAAGGTCCGCGCGGGCGCGAGAAGTCGACGCGGACCGACAGCGTCCCACGGTGAAAACGCACTGCGCGCGTCGACACGATCGTCGCGCGGCTCGGCAGCGACACTTATCGCGTGACAGCGATAACGGAGACGTGAGAGAAGTCCTGGACTCCCCGTGACTCCAGCGCAATCCTCGGACGTTGCGTGGCAGACGTTATCCGCGCGCGGCTGGCACTGCGCGAGAAGGTGTCACGATCACGTGAATGATTAGCGCGCCGCGCACTCGGAGGTCGTCGGCTGTCACCGATCGGCGGTGGAGAGGAACGATCGCGATCGCGACGCGCCGCCCGAGCGACACCGACGATTCGCGCCGATCGACGCCCCGGCTGCCTCGCGATTCACGAGCGCAACAATGCCGCTCGCGGCCACGATGACCGACTGATCCGCGCCATTGATCGCCATGACGGGATCGGGTCGACGTCACTCTTGGCGGGATTATTCGACTGCCGTTCCTTATCGGCGCCGATAAAGGTCCAAACCATAGACTTATCACGAGACACGGTAGTGTCTCGCGCCAAGTATAAGCGAAAAGTTTTTAAGTATACTAGACTGCGCGCCATTCCTATGGACGCGCTGTCCCAAACATTAGAGTGCAGACATGCTCTTTGACTCAAGTTCACCTCTTCCTCTCTTTCTATATCTTACGACCGACGCCTCCTACGGATGGCGCAGTCTAGCACATAAGTCTGGTCCAAACACACGAAAAAACTAAGTGACCAATGACAGTAAGCAGCCAATTGGAAACTTGAGCGATGCTGAAAATTTCGATTGATTGAAACTCTTAGATCTTAAATCTGACTGCTTAAATATTTTTAAAACTGGAAACACGCGAATAAACTGCAGTAAAACTTAAAACTTAAGGGAAATAACCAATGACTGCTGAGAACGTAAGCAGCCATTTTGAAACTTGAGCGATGCTAAAAATTTCGATTGGTTGAAACTCTTAAGTCTTAAATCTGGCTGCTTAAGTTTTTTAAAACTGGAAACACACGAATAAACTTAATAATAATTTTAACTAAAATAAAGCTAAAAAAAATAAATAAACAACAAAGCTAAATTTATATTTACTTCTACTAAAACATTTGCTAGATTTAAAGATACAGATATGAATTCTCTAAGAAATTCCATTCTCAATCAGATGAAATTTTGGTTAAGGTAAAGAGAAATCATATTCTTTCAATTGAATAAAAGTCTAGTAAGGTCGAGATTTAAACAAATTTGTTTCATTTCAAACAAACTTCTTTTTCTGGGTGTAGTTAAGAGATTAATCCCAGGAGAAATTTTCAGAATGGAGTACCGGATAGGCGCGAGTTCACGAAATTCTCGCGAGTCGACATTCACATATGTTATTTCACAATTTGTTAACGTTGCCAATAAATTGCGTAAACGACAAAGAACCTTATACGCGCGACGAAGTGATTCAAAGCCAGTGGTCTCAGTTTTGTCATCAAATCATCGCAATATGCATCTGGTATCGTTGCATAACTGACGTAACGACTTTCGTGTCCCGATGGATCGTTCTCATTGTCAGATAATTAGTCTCATGCGACAGAGATGTTCGATATGTTCGCAGCATGTAGCGAATAAATTATTAAGCTGCGCCAACACGAATATATGAATAAGAGACAAATATAATTTCACCTCACTCTCAGGCATGACTTTATATTCAAATGAACAATCCTCGTATTATAATAGTAATCCCACAATTTACCAGTTTAAATATCAGAAAGACTACTTTATCACGTGTACAATTAATATTATTATTAATATAAACATTATTTATATATATATATATATTACTCATATATTACAATATATTAATGATAATTTATTATCATGAGTTTATCTAATTATATATATATTGAATTATTTCATTATGTAAATAATTGAATATTAACTTAATACTTTTGCTCGCCAGTAATAAAATAACCAAACACTTCAATTTTCCCTCGACGCAACTGGCATTATTTTATTAATCTTAAGGGGATGCTGGAGTGATTCTGCACTTTTGCACCTTTCTAACCTAAAAACTGTCAGTTCGCGGAAACATTTGTGTAATATACAAATTAAATGGCTTACGTGTACAGATCGAAAGCAGCTCGCTATCCCGGCCAAATGAAAGAACAATATGGCATCACTGAAACTAAGTTTATAAGTCTAATAAGAAATAATAGTGAGCAACACATACATACAGTACATGTAGTATGTGTGTTGCTCACTATTATTTTTTATTAGACTTACAAACTTAGTTTCAGTGAAGTCATATTGTTCTTTAATTTAGCCGGAATAGCAAGCTGCTTTCGATCATCTGTACACGTGCCATTTATTATGTGTATTACACAAATCTTTCCACGAAACAGTTTTAAGTGCAAAAGGTGCGAAAGTGCAGAATCACTCCAGCATCCCCTTAAGTAATATACAACGTTTCGACTGTACGGATTGCGGTCCCCTTCAATATTTATTGTAAGTTTTCTCTGAAAGTGTATATTCTATCATAGTTTTATAGTCATATTGATGTACAGCCACATATTGGTATACTTCAGATTTGTGCTTGAAGAGGACCGCAAATCCGTACGGTCGAAACGTTGTGTATTATTTAAGATTAATAAAATAATGCCAGTTGCGTCGAGGGAAAATTGAAGCGTTTGGTTAATTAAATATTGTTTCAATGTATTTATATAAATACATACGCGCACGCAACTAGATACACGTATAGTTTCAAAATACGCGAACTCGAGCTTGAAATACTATTTATGCAGCCGTTCTTACTGCTGACAACAAGGGAACTAGTATCATATTCTATTCTATTATTGTACCGAAGTAGAAACATATCGTTGGATAGTATCGATTGTAGCCGTCACATTCCCGATCACATCCTCGCGTCACAAAGCTACTGGAAGCAATCAAATTTTCGATACGTGCGCGCTCCGCCTAAAACAGACGTCTCTTCTGTATCGGAGGAGACGGAGAATGTAATAACGAATATTTCAACATGCCAGGGCTAAGGCTATGTACGTTCGGGATTTATAAATCACGGCAGACGCTTGTTAAATACATTTCCGCCGGTAATAAGTTTCCGCCGGTTTATTCCTTGGCCGCCTCACGCGTCCTGTGGCCCTGCCACTTCTGAGAAGCTTTCAAAGCCTCGCTTGATATTCGTGCATGGCATAATCGGGAATGAACGTTTGCACAGCCCGTGCGCAACTAGTGTCGTTACAATGTAAACAGTCGCGTGTATGCATAGATGCGACGACGAGAGGACCCCGATAAAAACGTCAATGTAATCGACGAATGCATCGCTTGGAATATCGCTGTTCTCTCCCCCCACCCCTCTCTTTGTCTCGATTTGTTTTTACCTACGTTTCTCGCAGAAAATAATCGTCCCAAAAAGTAAAGAAAATATAGTCAATTATGGCTAACTAATAGCGACATTAGAG
>NW_011967118.1:278032-292145 GCF_000949405.1 Vollenhovia emeryi | reverse complement strand
TCCTTAAATATATGATAGAGTTATAAAATCTGTTTAACTCGCTGTTTCACCTTATATTGTGCTTACTTGCTAATCAGTTTTATTCGAGATGCGCAAACGTATAACGGTTGCTACTTGGAAATTCTAGAAATTGACAGCACCATTGTAAATCCACTGACTACCGGGACACGGTGAGTCCATGAGCCCGTCTTTTTACCTTTTGACTCTTAACTTATTAAACAATTCATTTATTTATTCAACTTATTATCTAATTCCTTTGACTGTTTTTTTACTCCTACTCTTAATGTATTAATTTATTCATTTCTCTAACTACAAAAATAACTATCTATTTATTTACTTGTAACAATTTCAGATATGATATTATGATTTTGCTGCAACAGACTCGTGAACCCATTTTGTTTCGGCATAAATAAAAATGTTCAGTTAACTTTAGGTATTTTCCGGCTATGTACATACTAAAGTGTTCTTTTTCTATATTGCGGTTTGAGCACTTGTAATGTTTCCAGATTGTACTTGAAAAAGACCCGATAAAGAGGTCGAAACGTCGTGACTAAAATAAAGATCATTATTTTTGCCAGTCTGGCCGATTTTTTAAAAAAGTTCCCTTTAGTAAATCATAATCAATCCGATAATAATTAGCTTCTAATCTAGCGTAGATCCAATTTTTATCTAATGGTAAATTATCGTTCCTTTTTACGACAATTGCGCGTTTATCAGTCGACACAGTTAACGTTATTCGACTTCTTTAATTGTTATATTATATCTCAATTGTACTGACGTTGTTTTATACACGGAGAAAATTTTCTCTTAAAATATATCCTGAAACTTATGTAATCGCGCGACAGCATGGCATTTTGAAGAGCTTTATGTGAGTTTTCTGAAATTTTATCATTTTACTAGTAATTATACTTTTGCTAGTATACATTTTACTAGTAAACTGTACAATAAAACTTGAAAAAACTCTCATAAAGTTGCTCAAAATGCCACGATTACATGATTTTTAGGGTAAATTTTAGGAAAAAAATTCTCTTTCCGGTGCTGTATTTACGCAACGTTTTGACTGTTTTATTTCTTCGATTATTCGACATATTTTTCGTTTCTTGACCAATCGATTATGATCGTTTAGTCAAAAGGTTCACAACAATGTCTTTTGTGCCTTTTGACTAAAGAATCTAAAAGCCCTCACCATCTGACCAAGTTGAAAGCGAGAGTTAACTGATTTTTGAATATTCATTGTGCCGAGCATGACTCAAATTAGAGGTTGAAAGGTTCATCTATTGTTTCCAATCATAATCGAATACAATTACATAACTTACGTGTTAAAAAATCGCGTTACATTCTCGCTGCCCAATTGTCACTTTTACTAAATTATCGAGAGTTTAATTGATTTATTTGAAGTATAGACGGCAGAGAAAAATTCATTACAAGCAACCGCCAGGCCTGTTCAAAGATTAAAGTGTGCGCGAAGATGCACGCGAAACGTGCATGTGGATAATATTTTCCTGAATTATCCGTCCCGACTAACAAAGAGATCCGGATGGCTCGTGGGCGACAATGTATATTGTGTTATACGATCGTTTCGCCGCTTCTTCGTAATCCTATCGATCTCTCGCGGCGGATTTGCGTTGCATTTATCGAAACGCTGCTCCGTTAATTACCACACCACTTTATCCTTAATCCCGCGCGTCAATTAGTCTTCATTAAAGCTCGCGTGCTGCGCTGGTATTGGTGCACGGCGCGCGTCGGTTTCGAAGTATGCGCGAGATAGGGCGATCGATCACACGTGGCACTTGTGCCACTTTGAGAAAGTAAGTCAATGTAACTCGCCCGAGTAAGGTTGCGCGCGGCTGATTCGTCGAAACAACCCGGGTCTCCGGGACCTTCGTACGGTATGGATCGCGCCGTCATCATGGTCAGCCTCTCCAATTCGCCCGCCCATCGTCGCCGACGTCACCCGGAACTTCCGCGTCGGATGCTCCGCGGATGATCGAGTGCGTGAATCCGCCCGCGACATCGGCGGACATCGCGTGTTAAATTGATCTTCGACAGCTCGCGACGCAGCGGATCGGATCGATCGCGATAGACGGGGGCAGGTGTCGTACAATGACGTATCGTTTCGAAAGTGAAAAGATAAATTGCCGCGGATGCTTAACATTGAATCCCTAATATCGAAATCGCGATAAACGGTCCGAGTGTTTTCAGTCGATTTCGAGCTTAATATGCGAATGAATTATCGAGTGTCTAAAGGAAATTATTAATTTACGAATTGAAAAGAAAAAAAAAAGATTAATCTCGCCGTCCTTTTGGAGGTGATTGAGCTGTAACGACGGTTGCGACTGAGCGGGATCGACACGCGGTCGAATTTTCACGCAAAATATCTGACGCGATATCAACTCTTTCCATTATTTAATAAAAACGTGTACTCACCTTTGGAGAGTTTATCCACGGACTCGAAGCGTCCTTCGACCTTGTTCCGCAGGGCTTCCAAATCTGGGAGAGGTGATAATCCATGATCCACGCTACGGCTCTTGCTCCTGTAATAGAGTAAACGTAGTCGTTAATTAGCTTCACCCTCGTTTGTATCCCGAGCTCGTTGCGCAACAAATTTGATTAAGCAAAGCGAAGTCTGCAAAAATAGATCGGACGAGATAGAATGAAACGAGTCGGGATGCAGGCGCTCCGTTCCGCGGCATCTTTTTTAAAAATGAAGTTTTTTTTAATTCCCCGCAATTTTCACTCCAGACTACGAAATATCGATATCGCAAAACTGTTGGAAAGGACGATCGTTCGAAAGGAAGGTCGGAGTGGCTCGAGATGCGAATGGAAAATGATAACGAACGCTCGGTGTAACGAAGACATACGCGCGAGAATATCGAGTAATGAAAAGATATTTCTATTTGCAAGTTTACGTCCCTGGAATGGAATCAAGTCGCCGGCACATTCGGAAATAGAGCCGGGAGGGCCCGCTCGCGTCCACTTGCCCTCGCGGTACCGTGGGACGTACGCGGGTTAGACACTAATAGTTTGGCGCGGCGCTATTTGTAAAACGCTCAGCTCGGTGGAGGCAATCTCGCTTAGCCATAACAAAACGCAATTTCGCGATGCAACGGACCGTGCACTGTGCAGGTTGCCTCCATAAGTCGAGACGTCCACGGACGCGTGGCCGACAAAGATAAAGACCAATGAGATCCCTGCGAACGGGCCTGAATAACGCGGTGCAACGCGGCGCGAAAACAAAAAGAAGAACCGTGAATGGAAAAAGTCGGTGAATGAACTTGCGTTATGTCGTAGCGACGGCTCGTTGCTGCCGCATTTCCTCCGGGATTTCCTCAATTTTGACTTTTCCGAAACGTAGATTTCTACGATTCACATCGAAGGGGAGACACGGCGCGTTACTACACACACTTCTTCTTACGGGCTAGGCTTACCGTGTCGGTAAAAAAGCGACGTTTTCGAAAACCCTGAGATTCTGTTTAAAAATCTCTCTTCGCATTCTTTATACGCGCTCTTTTCACGTACAATCTTGCACGTGCGTTTCTAATATAGGAAGCACAACAATACTACATTCTAAACACCAACGACAGTAATGAGATCATAACTATTTATAATACTTAATTCTCGCTGTTGAAGTCCAGAGAAGATAGAGAAGTGACAAGACGACGATGTGTTTTGCATACCTGGTATAAATCGCCGAGGTGTTCTCCGTCGACTTCGAGCTCGTGATATCCTGGGACATTCGCCTGGACCTGGGATGCAACAGACAATCCAAAACAAAGGTGGTGAAAACGCATGCAATCTACGTGCGCGGGAGCTTAAAAAAAAACTAAAATCATAATTAAATTGGAAGAAAAAGTTAACTGCAGCGTACGCTTGGAAAGTAATTTATGTCCGGGGAACCTGAAGGTATTTCAACCTCTCGCGGAATATGATGTGCGACCTTGCGTGCTTGACGCTTTAATTCGTAAATACGTGAACAGGCGATTTATCAAGTGCGGCGTGTTCCTCGCAGTTTCGCGTAGATCAAAACGGTATTAATTCATCGTGTCTGCTTGCGAAACAAGTTTTCGTTGAAAATGACAATTCGAAAAATTCCTTTCTCCCGTTACAATCGATAAAAATGTACGGTTAAGGTAACAACGCTGCCTTTTCCAAAATGTTTATGTCCTGCGTGAAAACATGTTTTCGTTTGAAGATCTCATTTCCAAGCGTACGGCAGCAACTGCCAAATCAAATTAAGAAACAAGCGTGGGTGCAAGAGGCGACTCGGCAGGAGCAAAATGCTTCGCGATCGGCGATAAAACGTTCGGGAAGTCAAGTCGAACTAATTGTCAGACAACTATTAATCGTGATGCACCATGCATGACGGAGAGACCGATATGGTTACCACATGTCTAATTAGGGTTGGCACAACCCCAATAAATAGTAATATTTGGGACAGCTATACAGGGTGAGTCGTAAAGGCTGTCCCAACCTTTTACCATAACAGGTGAATTACCGACCGCAACTGTAGCCAACTTGGAAACAAATAGATTAAATCTCATTCTACATGTTTCAATCATGTAATGTCTAATTACGTTTCTCGAGAAATAATTAGATATTACATGATTGAGACGCGTGCAACGAGATTTTATCCAGTTTTTCCCGAGTTGGCTACAGTTGCGGTCGGTAATTCACCTCTTATGGTAAAGGGTTGGGACAGCCTTTACGACTCACTCTGTATGTGGTTGTCATACCCACATTGGTACGATAAGTAGCGGAGACAACTATATATGCGTTTTGTGCGGCAAGCTCAGTGAATGTTGCAACACAAAACAATGTAGATGCCCCTACTATTTATACGGCATTGTAATTTTAATTATTTTCGCTTTAACCGGTCTTTCCGCGTGGCACTCTATCGGATGCACATGCAGCTGCGTTACTTGTCGCGATCCGTGCTGCGACAAGTGCTATCCGCGGAAATGCGCCCCGCACTTCGCGCGCCGGCACTCAATTCGGTCAATTTGAGAGGTAACGTCCGCGCGCACCCGCGCGGGAGGCTGCGTCCCTTCTGCTTTGCGCTAATTGCATCAGGCGCTTAAATTCGTTTGCATTCGACGCGGCTTAGCGCGTTCGCTCATTATCTTACCGTTCCGAAACAGTGTCCCTCGTTTGCCAATACGGTGAGAGATTCGCTGCCTCCTTGAAATAACGTGCGACAGCACCTTTTTTTCGCGCAGTAAAATAATTTACAGAAATATTTTTTTCTGTGAATCTTACACGTTGCGTAAAATCGATTTAAGAAGAGGAACTCGTTCATTCTTTCGTCGCAGCTTAAGGGGATCCTAAAGCGGTCGGTTTTATCGACATTCTTTGTTAGAAGTAATCTTTTAATTGGCTTTATAGAAATGCAAAACTCTTTTACGGAATTAAAGTACGCAGCAAAATCTAGACTATGCTGGTCGACTTTATATCAAAAACGGGAAAAAAATTAAAAATTTTACTAATGTTGGTGAAACCGGGCCTCAGCAGCGCACATTTCTCTGCGCCAGCCCCAAAGCAAGGTCAAATATCTAAACTGACGCCCAAAAAGCCTATGTACGCCACAATGCCATCAGCGGTTTACCCCTCGTTCCAGGCAGAAAATTGATGAAAGATCTAAAAAAAAGTTTCCATACGATTGCGGTTGTCTTTATCGTTCAACGCTGTAAGATTTGGCAACTCGGTAGCGACTCGAAACAACACGAGCCAAAAGGCGCGCACGTGTGTACACTGAAGAAAACTAAGAGAAACCGTTTTACGTTTCGGAAGATGTAAATTCGGAACTTTGCGCCGTATATTTGAATGCAGAGCGAGGAAATAGTAATGTACGAAACACCGGCGCGCTCTCGGACGTGATTGATTTTAATCGCGCGACCGCGCGGTTTCTTCGCAATTTGTTTAGCAGAGCCAGACATTATCGGCGATCGGGCGGTATAAATTATGTTATTGCGCTAAACCGTACGGCGCGCCAATAATTAACCGTCGAAACTGTCCGAAGGCCGGCGAAATTAATGTCACCGCGCGACATTTCGGGTATGAATAAAATGAATTGTCGAGTAATATTTAATTAAGTGGCCGAAACGTGCGCGCAGTTTTCACCTGACCCGGGTAAATATACGCGGACAGGCATAAATAGCTCTGGCACAATTTCGATGGCCCCTTGTTTACGCGCCCGTTGCTTTCACGCTCGGGCAATACCTACTCACTTCGCCAGGAAAACAAATGTTTGCGTAACACCTCGCGGTGTCGCGAATCCGCGACTTTCCGCGACGGAGGGCGCCGAGGTAAGGTATTTGCCGAGAAACGTACGTACTTGACGATCGAGCGACGAAGCGTGCATAGCATTACGTTAATTATGCATTATGTTAATTATGAAAATCGCGGCGCGAGTTGAGAGTACAATTAATAAGCCGCTGAGCGCCAGGCGAGTTCTCGGCTATCGCGGAGATAAATAATAAATTCGCAGCCCGAGCCAATCGGACCTTCAACGGAACACACAACCGCATTCTGAAATATTTACCCGTCGCTACGCAATACCGGGACTTTTTAATCCCCCCGAGCCCGAGTCGCAAACTCATATATTCTTCCCAGAGCTGTTTACTTTGTGCACCGAATTTACGAATCAATCTCTGAAATTCTCTTTAGCTAACGAGGCCGCCTAGTTTGCTCGAGCGTGTGACATGGGAACGGAATGGCAATAAAGGAATGACGCAATTATTTACTTTGAAAAATCAAACGATTGAAATCTCAGTAATGCCAGTCGAAGATGTCTCGAAAGTGCTTCTTTACTACTAGTGTTTCGATTGTTACCGTAGCGCCTGGAAGTAGGCAACTGGGAACAGCTGCGCGCATGTCTAATGGACGACAAAGTAATTGTTTTCGCAGGCGTTTCCGTTATTCAAGTTTTTTCAGTTTCACAGTTTAAGTCACATATTTGGTAAGCAGTGATGACGATTTAACAAACAGTTTGATGCCAAGGTGTGCCATGTTTATTGGGTGGATGAGTAAAAGATGTAGAAAAGACATAAAAGAGAATAACGTGGATACTCTCTGAATGTTAAAAGAGAACACGAAAAGAAAAATGTAGCTGTTCGTAGCTAAGAACTGCATGCGGCAACTAAATTTCAGTTGTAAAATACGGACAGCTAATATTTAGTTGTGATAGCTAAATATTTTGTCACTGTGTCCATTGTATTAGGTGCGACGGCAAACTGTTTGCTATGGTTTAGCAATTTATAGTTATGGCAGCAAAATACTTTTAGCCGAGGGGGAAACCGCTGAGGGCATTGTGGTTTACAGATTCGCGGCATTGCTGGGCATTACTAGGCATTTTTTGGGCAATAGTTTGGGCACTAGGCCTTGCTGGGGCATAATAAAGATAAAATAAAATAAAATAAGATAAAGTAATGCCCGCTAGGCATTGGTAGGCATTGGTGTACAAGATTTTGGTCAGCGGTTTCCCCCTCGCTTTTAGCAAACCACACAGAAAAAAATGAGTGTCAGATCAACTCTTATGTACTCAAATGAACGCGTTCATTGTTTTGTATACCATATACGCAACAATCTTCTTAGAAGCATTGAATAATCTTACATTCCAACAATATTACAGTCATATTTAAATACAATTGTCACTTCAAAAATACATATTAAATTATTTTAATCATTATAATCTTCGATTTGAAAATATGTCATTTTCTATCCAATATCGTTTCCTGTCCATTCAAGAAAATTATTCTTAAATAATAAGCATATATTTGTTTTGATTGAATTATATAAAATTGCTTCACTCAAGTAAGTTTTTCTTTCTTTAACGCAACATAATCTCGTTTCAAGATTTTCACGTTGAGACTAAACCTATTTTCAAAAGAAGAACATTCTTTTTTTCTGCGCGTGATTAGCTACGGTATCGAAAAAATTTTTTTCAGTGCATATTATTGCCGTGAGCTTGGTATTAGATATTGCCATATTTGTCAAACGAAATTGCAGCGAAATCAAAGCAGATTTATTGCCACAGGTTTCAATAGACTCTTCTGTTTTTATTCGGAAAGAATTTTTCAATTTTGTTTGAAAAGACCGCTTTTCCTTTTATTATTAGCTTCTAAAATTTTTGCAGTTCGTCCCTAAAGGATGCTTATTTAGCGTCATTATTATTAAATTAATTATCAGTTTAATTACGCGTATTTCAGTTTGTGTTTCTCTCAAGACCAACAGCAGTTTCTCGGCGCAGTTGGTCGAGTTGGAAACGTACGTGCAAAAACATTATTATGCAGTAACCTCCGATCATACAAAACATATTACTTGTGTTATCACATTCGTTATTTTACATAACAAACTCTTATAAATATTTGCTATAAATAAAAATAACAATCACATGTACATACATCATTACCTCAAAAATAATCAAGCAAATCTTACTGAGGAGATTAATAGAGGAAAGTCCGCTATTGCGAGACAAACTCCTAAAATGAGATAGCAGGGTTTTTATTAAATTAACAGGCATCATCTATTGGTTCCACCATGAATTTATTGCTTTTGAAGTGGAATCTGTTTAGTGAAAAGTTAATTGTTAGATCGCGCAGTCGTCGCGATAAAAGATTTGCGATTGACTTTGGACCGCAAAAACCTGCTGTCTGACATTAGAAGCTTATCTCATAATATAGCACTTTTCTCTAGTAACACCGAAGGGAACACGTCGCGGTAAGATCTAACGCAGTGCGTCGAAAGACGCGAGCAGCGAACTGCAGGTAGGGCTTTATTTAAACCGGGACAAAACGATCGCGTTCGAAAACGACGAAAGTCACGTCGTCGGGTGAGAAAGAAAGTGGCCCGGTCCACGCATTTTGATTCACCGGGAAAAAAGTTGCCGGCGGACGCGCGACGGTGCAAAATGGACGGTTGATTCGCTCGCGATCGAGCAGCTAACAGTTAATAACGCACAGTTTCGGATGACCTCCTTACGCTCGAGCGCGACTCAAATGGCTCGAGTTACGTGTCCGTGCGGTAATCCGCCGGCGCTGGTAGCGGACGGTACGTGCACAGACGGGTATCGGCCGGCGAGCTGCGTGACCGAGATCACGCGCGTCGACCGGCGCGGCGTGTGCGCGAGGCGCTTCTTACACGCGCGATGAAACTAGGATCGCCGCGCATCGACGGACCGTCGAGAGAGAGAAAGGTGACACGGACACGCGGGCCGTTTCGACATTTCCTGCGACAACCGCCCGACGTCGTTATTCCTCCCCGTCCCTCCTGCCCCGATGACTCTCGGTCTCTTCCGACAGCACGCGCGTCAACGGGAAACCTCCGCGACCTCCTATCCACCGTGGCGAAATCACGGGGACGATTCGTTGTCAGCGGATGTTAATCGAGCGACGGTGACCGCGATTAAGATTAAACGAGCCGCTTGAGCGAAGTCGCCTGCATTGTTTCTTAACACGGCGGCGGTTCGCAATGGGATTAAGTATCTCGCGAGCAAGTTCGAAATCTGTTGGCGTTGGCCGAACTCTCTCCGATTGCTTCGAAAAGTAAAAACAGTACTTTCTCAACTAGACTCGAACCTGAACGAAGTAGGTTCCTCAGCTCTTTATGAGTGTCTTTGAAAAATGTTAGAAGAATATTACTGCCACGTGGAGACTCGAACTTGAATCGAGTGCACTCGAATCTTTTATGAGTATTTTCTTCGGATCAAAGCGCCAATTTCTTTTTAGTATTTTCATTTTCGAGAATTACAAATGTTACAGTATCAATCGTTGAAATTGAACGTAATAAAAATATGATAAAAATTATACATTCTGTTAACTAACAACTTTATTCTTTAAGTTCGAGTGCTACTTGTACAAATTCGTTTCTTTACGATGGAAACTATTTATAAGGACATCACGAATCCTACGGGGACAATTTTTTCTTCAAATTTATCCTGAATCGTGTAATCGTCGGCATTTCAAAAAATGTTATAAGGCTTTGCTAAAATACTACAATTTTAACATAGGTCCTTTAAGATATAAAATCAATTAGAAATTAAAGAGGCCGTTTAGGACCGGGCATAGGTGTACGTAGCCAGTTAAATTAAATTATTTAAGTGAATTCATACACCGTATTTTTTCCCCACTTATCCTGTGCGCCAGTTACATACTAGTCTTAAAACACAGGTTAATCCCCGTAAGTGGAAGTGTTATCGTCAGTGAATTCACGCTATCATATTAGATGCTACTGTGTAGCATTATTAAAATAATTTATAAGCGTGAATTCACTGACGATAACACTTCCACTTACGGGGATTAACCTGTGTTTTAAGACTAGTATGTAACTGGCGCACAGGATAAGTGGGAAAAAATACGGTATATGAATTCACTTAAGTAATTTAATTTAACTGGCTACGTACACCTATGCCCGGTCCTAAACGGCCGCTTTGCTAAAATTTTACCATACATTCTACCAGTAATTTTATTGTTAGTATAGTTTATTAGTAAAATGTATGGTGAAATTTCGGAAAAACCCTCATAAAGTTCTTGAAAATGCCATGTTGTTCCACAATCACGTGATTTTCAGGATAAGTTTTAAGAGAAAATTCTCTTCACATACGAAAATTATATAATCGTGAGACAACGGCATTTCCAAGAATTTTATGGGTTTTTTAAATTTTACATTTCACTAATAACTACTAGTAGAATGTATGGTGAAATTTCAAAAAACTCTCGTATACAGTTGTTAAAAATGTCATGTTGTCCCACGATCACATGATTTTCAGGGTAAGTTTTAAGAGAAAACTCTCTCCGTATATGAAAATTATATAATCGTGAGACAACGGTATTTCAAAGAATTTTATGGGTTTTTTTAAATTTTACATTTCATTAATAATTACTTATAGTAAAACGTATGGTAAAATTTCCAAAAACTCATACAGTTGTTCAAAATGCCAAGTTGTCCCACGATCACATGATTTTCAGGATAAAGGAAAATTCTCTCCGACATTCGTTCTGCAATTCGAAAGTATTGTAACTAGTGGGGACCTCCAAGTCGCAAGTACACAATGTATGAAACTGTATTCCCTACGAAAATTACTCTAGTCCTAGAAAATCAAACTTGTTTACTGGATTTCACCCGGATGTTCAAGTACACATCGAACTTGATCCCATCCTTAGGTGCAAGGTAACAATGAGATATCGTATAAACATGCTGAAGAAAAAGACGAAGAAGAGGCAAGAGTTCAAGAACGATCAGACAAACAGCTCAAGAACAAGATTATTCATACGCGTGTTTGCATAATGATTGAAAAGTATCGTGCATATTCTATTTTCCAGACACTTTTTCGACGAAATACACGCCTTTCAAATCTATCTATATAACATAAAAGAATAATCAAGCTCATCAATCGACATTAACCGGCCAATGTTTTAATACAGAAAATTTGTTGCCCGATGCAAAATTTGTAAAAGTTATAACTGTATAATTGTTTTCCAAACACGCCGTTTGGACCGTCGAAAGTTGGACTCGCCAATATTACGCGTTACACTTCTGGGATCAGAATGCATAAAATAACGCAACTGGTGAGACGTGCGTCGTCCAAGGGCACGTAATAAATGCGCCGCTCTATCACCAAGTTTTACGCGCGAATTGACTTTATTCTCCTATTATCATATTTCATAAAGCCGCCACGCCGCCAAATTGGCAAGACGAGGGCATCGTGCCAAAATGATTTCCTTTCGCGGTACATCGCGCCGCTCGACATCTCCAACCCGAATTGAACACGTCCGGTCCGCATTAAATTCAGGCGTTTTACGCCGATAGGACTTTATTGTGCGCGTACGTTCCGTAAACACGTTCGTAGGAAATCTTTTATTATTCTGCACGTACATTATTGTTATTATTATTTCCGAAGAACTTGGGAGAATCGCTCGTAAGATTTACGGGCGATAAACAATATTCCATCGCGGACGGTAACTGCCACTCCGCAAGCGATAATCGTGCTATTATATGGTTATGCTACTTTTTTTTTTAATGATACGCAGCACGATATTGGCTTCGTAAAGTTCCTTTGTGACGCGCAAATCGATCGACATCGTCCGCGTATCGTAGCCCGTGAAGCGACTCATATTATTGCGTATCCGCGCTTCTTCATTGTGTCTGGCATACATTATCGTACCTTTAATTATTATGATTAGCATTAAGACGATGAATTGTTCATCTTTCAACGATAGGATGGAAAATGCTTTCGGTCGCACGTCTGCGAGGCTCTAAATCCGTCTCCGGCAGGTACGAAGGAAACTCGATAAAACCAAGACGCGGATTCCCCCGTTCTCCGTTAACGAGCCGGCCAAGCAAACACGGCCGAGCATCGGTGTTTCCATCGGGCAACAACGTGAGGAGAGATGTTCTTCCCCGTCGTTGTCCGACTCGTTTAACGATCGTCCCGGAACCGCAAGGATGAAACTCGTTGTCCTCGACAACGATGGGTCGATATCTACGCCAAACTCCGTCACCGGAAGACAAACTTTACCGGAGGAAAGAGAGATGCGGGACGTGTGTGCTTGCGAGAGAGAGAGATAGTCTGCTCTGTGTCAGTACATCTGTGTGGCAATCAGGTTGTTCGGGAACAACGTTGGCCGCCGAGACGGAAACTCCGCTGGCTGTCGGCGTTGTTTTAACGAGGCGGGGCTCCGGGAATTCGCAAAGGATAAACTCGATTTGTGCCGCCTCGTGTGCCACAAACCGCGTTACTTTATGACGTAAACTTGCCCGTATAATGTAATCGATGTAATGTACCGTATGGTACTGTCGCGGCAAGATCGAAGTGTCCGGAAGTGCCGCCCGAAACGCCGGTCGCTCTGGGAACGAATCTGATTGAGATACTACGGAATATCAAGAGTATATCACTAATCAAGTCGGATTAAAGTACGTGGAAAGAATTTTCTTTCATCATGAATCACGTAATCGTGGGACAACGTTTTGAACAACTTTGTGAGTTTTTTCTTGAAATTTTACTATACATTTATAGCGACTACGAAGCCAAGACCGGATGCTAGTGTCCAAATGATTTTAATTTTTTTAATTTATTGCGAAAAATTTACGTCAGCCAGGGTTTGGCTCTTATATCCTTATTAGGTACTTCGTATTCACGATTTCACGTCAGAGCCTTATGAATTTTGTTTGTTACATTTAAATAGTAATTTTATTCCAGAAACAAAAAGGGGATATCTCATTATAACATTTACATTTTTACATATCTGCTATATATACTTCAAAACGTATCTCGAAATATTTACATATTAATACGAACATACATGGTAAAAAGTTTGTAAAATTTTAAACATTTTTTACTAGTAAGATGTATGGCAAAATTTAAAAAGAACTGATAAAATTCTTTGAAATGCCATGTCACGATACATTTCACTAGTAAGAAATGTATGACAAAATTTCAAAAAACTCATAAAATTTTCCAAATGCTATGTTGTATCACGATTACATAATTTTTAGAAAAAAATTTTTTCCGTATAGAATGAGATAAAAGGTACCACTGGAGAAAATACTGAGTAGGTATAATCATTTCAAGATTCTTTCTATAAAAAAACTAGTAGAAAACGTATCTAAAGAGACTAACAATAAGCTATTTTGTGGATATTAAAATCGAAGACAGCAGACAATTAATTGCGTAACGATAATAGTTCCGTTTTCAAAGTACCTAATATTCTAAACGCGAAATAAACAGCACGGAAAAAAAAATTAGCTGCTGTAGCTAAATAACTTAGCAAAAAATGGACAGCTAATATTTTTAGCTATCACAACTAAAAATATTAGCTGTCCAGTTTTTGCTAAGTTATTTAGCTACAGCAGCTAATTTTTTTTTCCGTGAGTACAACATTTTTTATTTCTTAAAATAATCAATCAGAAAACGATTTAACGTTATTGGGCTTTGATTAATTTGATCCTGGAACGCAACGTCTGGTTCATATTGCCATTACTTCCTCGTACGCTTTGGCAATTGCTTTCGTCTCTACACAATTGGCATTCTAATCGTCCTTAATTCATACCGGCGCGGGATTTTTCTTTTTCCCCGCTGACGAAAATTACCTGCCGTGACTCACGGCAACGTGGAAATTCC
>NW_011967118.1:264370-277344 GCF_000949405.1 Vollenhovia emeryi | reverse complement strand
CAATAGGATATAAATAAATAAACAGAGGAGGCGGATTTTATTCGGATCGCGTATCCTCGGTTTCTTGGTGGAAAGCTGGATGCTTCCGCTTCGAAAAACAGCGTGAATCGAGGACATCTACTTAGCTTCCGCCTAATTGATACTTGCGTTTCAATTAATTCAAGAAGGAACTAGTAAACGAGGCCGAAGCAACACTCTTCTGTTAGCGTCAAAGGATCGCGAAGGTCGACGGAAAATATCATTAAAGCCATTTCGTCACTTTTCGGGCTAACCAAATACCGTTCTGCCACCGCAATAAACTTGCATTTCCAGTTTTAACAATAGCGATTTATAAATCTCCGAAAAAACGTATCACAATTGAACGTGATATAAATAAATAAAATTCACAATTAGGCAGCTAAAAATTTGAATTCCGAAATAAAAGACGTAAACAATTACGCGACATCGCGGTACCAACGTTACGGCAGAATAAATTGATTGTTAACTAACGGTGTTATTGATTAACGATACTGATTATCAGATGTTTTAAGAATTAATTACGCAGTGATATGTAGTTTTACAAAACCACCTACACTGGTCAATGTTTTTATTTACATATCGTTCGTTTGGCCAATATCGTTATGTTAGTAAGAAAGAGATCAAGTTCAACTTGATCTCTCGTCCAACACACGTCTTTTGGCAACTTTATTTGTCACCCGTCAGTCCGGTCTGATATTTCGTCCAATGCAACTTCAATTGACTTTGCACTCTTCAACCAAAGAGTGCAATTATTTTTTTACTAATATCTTACTAACATAACGATATTGGCCAAACAAACGATATGAGATCATTAACAATTGTGTGGACAGATTACTTGAAAAGGGCCCAAATCTAGGACCGAAACGTCGTTTGTTTAAATAAAAACATTGGCCAGTGTAGGTCGTTTAAAAAAAAACTACATATCATTGGTTTTAAACTACTGGCGATATTAAATCTATTTGTGAGTAATTACGTAATCTCTAATTTCGAAAACATCAGCGTGAATCCTCTTGGAAATTTCAGAAGCTTATCGGAGCATTGTCTGCCCTTTCGCAGACGGCATCGCGGCCGTAATCGAAGGACAACGTAACTTGAAACAAGAGATACGCGTATTCGTAGCGCGTGCGTCGGCATCGTAGCAGGAATTTAAACGCATTAATCGTTATACAATCGATGCGCTTTATCGATCCGTAGCACCATTCGCGGCGAGCAATTCTTTGAGACGATTGCCAATCGATCGGCTTATTCGACGCGCGTGATATCCGGCGGACGGCCGTTTCGTTTTGTCGTTAATTAAAGCCCACCCGCCGAAACGGCGGCCTTCGCCATGGAAGTCGCGCCGTTAATTCGGAATGGCAATTAGACGCAGAGATTAATTTTCTGGCTACGTTCTGTGGCGCGAGCCAAGCCATATACTGTGATATAATCATCATGGTAATTATGAATTCATAAATCGTAAAGCCGCAAACGACGTGCTGCGCACTCGTGTGCGCGCTATAGCGTTACGCGAAAAGCTGCCGCAGTTGTGCGAAAAGATAAAAATATTCCTTATTATTTCTGCGCGTTAGATTTCGTATTTTCAGGCAGGCAGCGCCTAACTGCGTTCGCCTGAGAACAAGTCTCGTTCTATCTCTGATTGTTGCCAACTTGAAAACCCTGCCTCATAAGGAGAAAAGCACTTTCGGCTGTAATTAAATATTAACAGGTTTATGTGATGACTTTATTAATATATCATTTAACAATTAACAGCTCCGTGCATACTTAATGGCATTATTAAAAAGGAATATCGAGATTCAAGATTCTACAGCGAAAAAAGGGACACTAATTTTAGAACATCGCGTAGCTTTATACGTAAGCACGTGTAGTGTTTTGTCTGATCGTGCCTCTCATTTATATTGTCGAGTCCTCGTCGTAAATTAATAACATTGGCGCAACAAATGTATGCATATAGCATTAAACTATAATTAAGAAAACACTTAATGTGATCAAATAACGCGTAATTTTAACGTCACATCTCAAGCAGCGATCTCCCGTTACGATGACATTATACAATCGATGCGAAAGTTCAAAGATCATTGTGAAATTATCCCAGCTACCACCGGCATAATAAAAAATTTAATAGGCTTCTAAAGATCCTCCGCGTAATGTTCGCCACTCCTGAATTATCGCATCTTGCCCGCGTATCGACCGTATTGCTCGCGGGGCGACAATCCTTTAATCTCTCCTTTGACGAGCCCGTCCACGTTCATTCTTCAACGAATAATCATTATTACCAATCGCTGACTCACTTTCTATACAATCTATCTTGTTAATCGACGGCATTTAGCCGTGACTTCCGCGTGCAAAATACGCGATTCGCCGCGAGCGAAAAGTGAATGTATTACGGAGTGTAATCAACTTACGATTCCGCTATTCGCTTTCGTTTCTCGCACGCCGGATATCCGGAAGAACGAGGGTTTCGGCACTTGCGAGGCTTCATTCTCAGATTTCGCTCGGTATACCCGATCAGTCGACCACTCGGAAATATAGAGTGTCGCATTATTCATTAAACAAAACTCGATACCACAACCAAGTTCAAGGAATTATTAAATTCCGAGACATGCGTGAATGATGAGTCACGAGGTATTCGCTGGTTAAAAGATTAGAGTTTCGTGATCAGAGTTTTTTTTTTCTCAACACGGCTACGAATTTTTTTACAATTCGACAGCGTCATCTTATTAAATTAAAAAATTCTAAACGTTGACCTTAAATATGACATTTAAGATTATATTACATCGCGGACTTGTGAAAAAATCACATGTGACGCGGGTTTACGGTAGGAGATCTATTTTTCGCGTTCGTTCGGAAAATAGCGGCGAGGTAAATGGAGAGTATATTAAATCCCGGGGATAATTGCATCATAGCCCAAAAATGCGTGTCGCAGCGGTAATAAACTCGTTCGCGTCGGAGGTGGCCGCCGTAGCGTCGAAAAATCTGGCCGTTAAGCAACTGCAGCGAGCAGCTGTTGCGTGTTGGCGCCTTGCACTCGACGTGCCGTCTCCCGGTTGACGTATCGGCTGCCAAGAATTCCCGAGATGCGAGAAGAGATACAGAATTGCAAGTCTGGGTCGCGGCCAGGTTTAATGAACGCCTTACAAAACAAAGCTAGATGACGGAATGGACGATGAATGTGCATTGTATATAGAACACAGAGATGCACGCTGTTGCACTTTTACCGCGACAATCGCGATTTACGGCCCGCGGATGGCACGAGTTGTCGTACGCGAGACCTCGTTGCTAACAGTGTTTAGATTAATTACCAAAGTCAATTGCAACTCGTGTCCCCTTTCCCTCGTCACTTTCCGTGGTTCTTAACCGCGTACGCGAGGGGGGAAACCGCTGAGGGCATTGCGGTGTACGGATTTGCGGCATTGCTGGGCATTACTAGGCATTGTTTGGGCATTAGTTTGAGCATTAGGCCTTGCTGGGGCATTAGAAAGGTACAATAAAATAAGGCAAAACAAGATAAATAAGATAAATGTCCACTAGGCACTGGTGGGCATTGGTGTATGTACATGATTTTGGTGAGCGGTTTATCCCTCGGCTGGGACCGAGAGGGAAACCGCTGGGACATTGAGGTGTACAGATTTGCGGCATTGCTGGGCAGTACTAGACATTTTTGGGCATTAGATTGGGCATTAGGCGTTGCTGGAGCATTATAAAGATGAAATAAGATAACATAAGATAATAAGATAAAGTAATGCCCACTGGGCATTAGTGAGCATTGGTGTACAAGATTTTGGTCGGTCAGCGGTTTTCCCCTCGCGCATTCATTTACCGCATTGCGTTTGTTTCACTTGTAAATGATCAATATTTATCGGATAGCTCTGCGACTTATCATTCGGCTCTGCCGACTAGTTTTAAATACAAGAAGCTGGGTGTTTTTACAATTTCAATGAGTATTTGAAAGCCACGGAATAAATTAAATAATCCGGGAATTCATCGGGCGTGCAGAAGGTGAAAAATGTAAAAGGTTGTAAAAACATAAATCAGACACGGTTTCAGCGCGGTTGCATTTCTATTACGGTAATCTGTTTGTCCTCCCTTGTATAAAGGCGGTAAATTAAGGGCGCAAGTAAAAGAGCATATTTCTCTCACGATACGTCAACGATTGTGTCATTCCTGTTATCAGAATAATGAGATTTATTCGATCCTGGATGTATCCAGCGTTTGAACGTTTCATGGAGAAGAAAATTCGCGTAACGACAGAGTATCGTGCGAGTACCGTTAACCTCGGCCATTGTTCGTGCAAACGCGACGCAGAGCGTGAGCCCATTGTTTTCTTGCACGGCAAATATTCATAGCAAGCTTATTCTCGCACTTTCCTCTTAAATTAATTCAGGGCGCGTTGCCGGGAGATAAAAATTTAGCGTCAGACGCGGAATTTTGCATTCACGACCAACACCGTGGCTGACGTCATCAATTTCGCATTTCATAGAAAAATTCCATCGACGTTCCCGTTTATATCCGCATCGATAAGCGCCGAGGTTCGCGAGCTGTCAAACGATGCGTGCCGTTTGTCAATCAATGACGTCACCCGTCGTCGTTGTACAATTACAACGCGCCATATGTGCACGCGGTTTAGTTGTTCTCTCTCAAACTCGCGGAACCAATTGTTACGAATAAAACAGTCACGGCATTTACAAATAGTGGCACCAATAGTAGCAATAGCGGTAATAATAGAAAGCCTTTATCTCATTGTCAGTCAAGAAAAGCCATTTGATCGCTAATGTTCCCAATTTAACAGCAATAAGGCAATACACTCGCACCGCGATTCAACGAATTTTCAATGAAAAATCTTATCGTTATATTCACCGAATGTTTATCCATAAATATGTATATTAATCCACGAAATTTGATTTTGCAAAAATATTTCATTATTCGGAAGTAAATAGCCGAGAGTTAATGTTTCGCAGTACATCGCGCTTCTCCGTCCTTCCTGAAAAATCGATTGTGTGACGCAGCAGCAATTTCCAGAAGAACAACGATGACGTATTAAAAATACGTAAGCGAGCGGTGGCGAACGAGAAAATAGCGCGTGCATTTTTCCGTCGCGTGTCCTTTTTTCCGCCTTCTTCTTCGCGCAGAAGTGCCTCGTGGATTTTCGCGGCAACGACAGATTCCGCCTCTGCTCGTTATGAAATTCGCCGCTCAGCCGTGTTTCGTCGGGGCTTGTAACACGCGCAGCTCGACTTTCTAATAGTCTCCGTGTCGGTGCAACGCAGGGCCGAACTCCGACGCAACAACGCGACCGGCAATCGCCGGCGATAATATCAGCCGATTGCGTCGATACCGCAGTCACGCCGGCGAAGCGTTTTCCCCGCCGCGTTTTAATCTTGAGCAAACCGTTTTCATTGCCATTTGGCGGACATCGGTGCGCAATATCCCAAGATAATACGCGATAGGACGCCGGGATTTAAACCTACAACGTGCTCTTTGCGTCTGCACACGGAGAGAATTTTCCCTTCAAATTTATCCTGAAAATCGTGTCATCGTGGGACAACGTGGCATTTTCAACAACTTTATGAAAGTTTTTAAAATTTTGCCATACTTTTTTTTACAAGTAAAATGTGTGTACTAAGTGTAAGTAATTACAAGTAAAATATATGGTTAAATTTAAAAAAACTCATAAAATTTCTTGAAATGCTCAAGATTTCATCATTTCCAGGATAAATTTTGAGAGAAAATTCTCTCCGTGAGAAACATTCTATTTCATAACCAAGAAACACAATTTAAAAATTTGTGCAAGTCGGCAAATTGTACATCGTACACTGTCGATAAATTTTTTAAACATGTACAAAATAGAATGTCCCCAGTCGCAAAAAACACGCTGCAGATTAGACTTTAATCGAAGATAAAACGCACGTATTTCGTCATTTTCCTCGAAAGTAGAGGATTTAATAAATACTGAGAATCTTCCATGATATGATTAATGAGGTTGTTATTCCGACGCGATACGCTTCAATTCCTTCGTGACAAAGGCGTTTACGAAATGGGATTGAAAATGCGTAGCTTCGTTACTATAAAAGGTGGGGTTTTAGACTCCAACTAATCCGCACTGAAAGAAAAATCTTCAGTACCGTAGCTAATCGTAGTTTGCTGAAACTATTTCCCTGCCATAACTATACATTTCTAAGCCATAGCAAACGGTTCGCACCTAATACAATAGGCACAGCTATCACACCTAAATATTAGCGCTCCATATTGTACCACTGAAATTTAGTTGGCAGGTGCAGTTTTTAGCTACGGCAGCTACATTTTTCTTTCCGTTTAGGACACAACGTGAAATTGTTAGAACACTTAGAATTAAGCTTGACTCTCGGATCCGAATAATATTACCAAAATTCGCATAATATAAAGTAATTGAAAAAATTTTTTAGTAATAAAAGCTGCAGTGCTGTTGCGAAAATATGTTTACAGTATTTAGAGTTTCGTAGTAAATTGAAATGAAATGAAATTTTCGTCTTGCGTTACAAAGACATTAACCACGCCGCAGAGTGCGTAATGAGATACGGAAACGAAATTTGTTAGGGAACAAATGATATAAAAGTCGCAGCCGCCACGCACCATGACATAATGTTTACCGCGCGGCTTTCTATCTGCATTTCCGACACGCTTCCTATTTCATTAAATCGGCCGGTCGTTATAGCATAATCTGCGCTCGTCGTTCCCGTGAAATTGCACGTTGTTGCACGCTATCGTGAAAGCACTCTCCGGCTGCGTTTTTAAGATAATAAAGCGCCGAAACGGATCGCGTCCCGCGCGTCTGGCGAGGATGCGCCGCGACGTGCAACACCGTCCCTGAAAGCCGGTGCGCGCTCGACGTGAGTAAAAATAAGATATCGTAATCCTCGTGCCCGCTCGTTTCGCGGGCCCCTCGCGGCGCGCGTGAGAGAGCTCGTATATCCCGCTACCTCGCGTCTTTGGCACCCTTTCAGCCGCGCTCGATGCAAATGCAAACGTTTTCGTTTGCGCTCGCCGCGACTCAAAACTGGTTCCGGGCCGTCTCGCAACCGGTCGGAGCGGAGAGGTCCATCGGAAATTCAGGCAGATTATTTATACGCACGGGAGACGTATTGATTTAGACGAACGAGGTACCGGGAACGCATCGAGACTTAAATAGGAAACTAGTACTAAATAAAATAATAGACGAATAATGAATAATAATTGTATCATTAATTATTAAAACTCTAACCACGGAAAAAAATGTAGCTGACGTAGCTAAAATTTGCACGTGGCAACTAAATTTCAGCTGTAAAATATGGGCAGCTAATATTTAAACATTAGTTTCTTCAAATTGCCAGTATAATAATAGAATTCCAAATTTCACTCGACCACAGCTGGCCACATTTATTAATTAGCCTGTCAATGCAGAACATTTATTACGAAAAATATTACTAATGAGAATATTTTTAAAAGTCGCCAGCAGCAATTAACAACATCAGTGATTTTTATCGACCGTATCTGGCAATTTTAATAATTCAGAAAATTTATTGCGAAAAATATTACCTCAGCCAGGGTTTGAACCTGGACCTCCCTTCACTCTAGGCGGGCGTCTCAACCAATTCGACACCGAGGCATGTGGTAATATTTGTCGCAGTATAAAGATGACATCCTCGTGTCTATTTTTTGACTTTAACTGCGCGCCGATTCTGGTTGCCGTACACAGAACTGTCGATACGCGATTTTTAAGTATCCCTGTCCCCTTCACCAAAGACACCATTGTCAGGTCGTAGGTGAATAATCAAAGATCAGTTTCTTCAAATTGCCAGTATAAAATTCCTAATTTTATTCGACCACAGTAGCTAATATTTAGTTGCGACAGCTAAATATTTTGCTACTGTGCCTATTGTATTACACTGAGAAAAAGTCTTTCAACATTTATTTGTGGCATATAATGTTTACTTCAGTGAAAGAAGCATTATATGCCTTAAATAATGTTTATTTTAGTGAAATAAACATTATATGCCACAAATAAATTTTCAAAGACTTCTTTCTCAGTGTAGGCGCGACAGCAAACCGTTTGCTGTGCTTTAGAAATTTATAGTTAATGCAGCGAAATATCATCAGCAAATCATGATTAGCTACGGTAGCAAAAATTTCCTTTTTCAGCGAATAACGTGTCATGCGTCACATCATGCGCGGAAAGAAAAATGTACACGGAGAGAATTTGTTTTAAATTTACCCTGAAAATCGTGTAATCCTGGGCGTTTTCAAGAACTTTATGACATTTTTTTTGAAATTTTACTATACATTTTATTAGTAAAATGTACACCAAGTATAATTACTAGTAAAAAGCATGGTAAAATTTCGGAAAACTCTCATAAAATCCTTCGAAATGCCGCGTTGTCCCACGATTCCATAATTGCCAGGATAAATTTTAAGAGAAAATTCTTTCCGTAGCTAAAAACTGCACGTGGCAACTAAAGCCAACGGCACACGATTTTTCCTACTGGATTCTCGCGAGGGCCAATAAGGATGCAGAGTTTTAGATCAGGTGACATAAGGCTGAATCCTGATTGGCTCTCGCAAACAAACCAGTAGGAAAAATAGTATCGTGTGGCGTCGGCTTTAGTTTCAGTTGTAAATTATGGACAGCTAATATATTTAGTTGTGATGCTCGATTGTTTGGATATAACATTTTAATATCAAAAATAATTATCTAGTTTGTATAAATATCCATTTTAGTTCGCGCAATTTGACGATATCATTACTTTTGTAGAGACAATAAAAATGTACATTTTTCTAACACAAAAATATATCCATATAACTAAATGATATACTTCCTGATTGGATGGCGTTTATACTTGGCGTCTTGTTTATCTTTTTTTTAAAAAAAAGGTTGTTTTTTAATTCAGTCGTGACAGCTAAATATCTTATTACTGTGCCTATTGTATTAGATGCGACAGCAAACCGTTTGCTGCGGTTTAGAAATTTATTCGTTATGGCAGCAAAATAATTTTAGCAAACCATGATTGGCTACGGTAGCGAAAATGTTTTTTTTTCCAGTGTGTCACAATAGAATCACGTGTCGCGGCTGCAATTTGTATGGTATCGGATTCCGTTCTCGCGCACGATGGCTCTTTCTATACTCCTTTCGCCGTACCGAATATTCGCTCGTTCTAAGACGCGCGCGCATCATTACGGGGTTTAAAGCGCGAGCGCCAGGCTCTTTCTCTCGCCGAGCGATTAACGCGGCGCGGTGCTCGGGAGCGACTTTACTTCCGCGCTCCCGCAACATTGCGGCGCGCTGACCTGAATTTCCAATTCCTCCGAGAAAGATAATTTGTAGTTTATTAGGGGCACCGGTAACAATTTCGTCTCGCGTGGATCTATTCTTTCTCCGGCGCGCACTCGCGAGGAAAACCTATCCGGAGAGCATCGAAGTTTGTTGAACCGTTTCACCTGCGCATACGCGGCGCTTATTTCAGACGTTTCCGTTCTGCGAAATGCTCGCAAATGACTTTGCGAGGCAAAAGTTACCGTCAGTCGTCTGTGTTCGAAAGTGTGGCGCCAGCTTGCACGAAATATTATCAAAAATTAAACACTTAAAGATAGGATGGACACATTAGACTCCACTTATCATACCGGCGATTACTGAGACGTAATTCGTATAAAACATCACGAAACGTTTACGGTTTCGAAACATAACTTCCGCGTGGAAAGTTTAATCTGCCCGGGATGTGTTACGCTTTATAAAGCGTAAATCGCGTATGTGCGATTCGCAACGCTACGGATGTTAAAGGAAAAAAAAAAGAGGCAGATAGCCGGAATGAGAGGCCGCCGGTTTAAATCGCCATTGGATGCCTCGTATTCGCTCGGTGCGCCATAAAAGACGTCGGAATGATCAGAAATGGCGGAATCAGAGCGTAACGACGCTGTCCCGTCTCGCTCGCGAGTCAGTTGCGTCGCACGCACTTTACGCAAGCGGCCGGCGGATAAGGACACACCTTGCGTGCCTGAAGACGATGGAGTCCCACGGTAGATGGGACAACCGTTTAGATAACGCTGTCAAGTACTTGTCTGTTCGCCGATAGGGAATCATTTATACTACATATTGTGAAGTATTAAAGAAAGTTGTGAGAGAGAGAGAGAGAGAGAGAGAGAGAGAGAGAGAGAGAAAGAATCTCCTGATGTTAAGATACGATAAACTTCTCTAGCTACCACATTTTCTTGTTCTATCAATTTAACAAATACACGGAGAGAGAATTTTTTCTTCAAATTTATCCTGAAAATCATGTAATCATCGGACAACATGGCTCTTCGAAGAATTGTATAAAATTTTTTTGAAAACTTACCGCACACTGTATTAGTAATTGTACTTAGTATTTTACTAGTAGAATGTACAGTAAAATTTCAAAACGCTCTCGTACAGTTCTTAAAAATGCCACGTTGTTCCACGATTGCATGATATTCAGGGTAAATTTTAAGAGAAAATTCTCTCTCCGCGTATATTTCTTTCACAAGGTTTTCAGTAGGCGTATTTCAATTTAAATTTTAGAATGTTACATTCTAATGAGTATCCTGTATGTACCGTGTATGAATTAACTATGTGTAAAATTGTAGTTAAAATCGGTGTGTGTCTCCCTTTCTCTCTCTCTCTCTCTCTCTCTCTCTCTCTCTCTCTCGCTCTCTCCCTTTAATAACAAAAATTTTTCGCGTAGTTCTTGTCGAACTAAATTGAACCACTTGTAAGGCACAGATAAGAAAACTGCCACCCTCCGTTAATCCGAAATCAATTTCAAGTTGGCAAAATCTCATTGAAAATATTCTTATGCGGAGGTGCACGAAGAGGTGGTTTATAATTACGAAGAAATATCGCTTTCGAACTGTCACGAGAACAATGTGTGTCAAGATTGGACACAAGTTCCATGAAATATCGCGTACCCGGGCGTATTCGCATTCTCGCTTCATCAGAAATAACACCGATACTTCCAGTGACAATAAACGTTGTCCTAGTTTGCATAACGCGTGGCTAAGGCGCAATAAGGTCGCCGGGCAAAATACATAACTGCCGCGACACGTCTGAAGATGCTAAAGGAAGGAAAGTAATAGCCGTGCAAACACGATTATGCAAAATCTTTCCTATAAATACGGATGGTACATGTCACCCAGTAATTTCGTGCCGGTCGATAAAATGCGGTGGAGGAGGCTCGCGAATTATGTAAGGTCGCCGTGTACTTGAATCCAGGTGTAACATCTGCCGTCAAGGTTCTACCTTACATGCGCTTTTGTATACAAATAATCGCTACACGAATATGCGATGCACTCGCGACGCTTTTTGACTATACGCATCGCATTTCTCGAGAATTAGTAATTTACAGCAATTATCACAAAACAACGTTACAAAATAAAACGTTCAATTAAGATATTGCTATGTAATGCTTCAATGGGTTTAACTAACATACTAAGATTGAAATCTAGATAAAATTATATATAGATTTTTGTATAATCTAATAAAACAAACGCGTTCAACACAAACGCGATATATTTCACGGTCTTTCTCTTCTTCATTGAAAGTAACAATATCGCAAATCTGGAACCAGTTCAACCAGTTCTGAGGCCATTGTCTCCTGGTATAAAATGACATTTTTATTTAAATAGATATCAGCGTAATTAGCGAAAGGTATTGATGCTTGACATAACTTGATAAGCTTTGTACCTAGGAGGAGAGAAGCGGGGAGGGACTGTGAAAGAGAGAAAAAAAAACCCGTCTAACGACGGAGAGCGCTATTTTAAGAAATAAGATCTCACGACCGGTTTCTGCGACTCACTTGAGGCTGTATCTCTGTTGCGAGTGATCCGTCTTGAGCCGAAATTTTTCGGAACGCGATACGCACGAATTCCAACCGCGCAAGAAATGGCGCGAAGAAAGAGAAACGCGTTCAACGATTGCGTTCGAAATTAACGTTCCTTTGTTTCCAACACAAACACTGATAAAAATACTTGACCCTTCAAGCGATATTTTAAATAATCCAGATAATCTTTCGGCTAATAATTGTTGATTTTTATTATTAATGTATTTGACAAAGAATAATTCCGGAAGATTAAAGAGTCGCGCAGATTATTATTAAATATAATATATAATGTTATTAAAAAGTTATATAAAAACAACTTTTTATATATAGCGCGATTGTTACTACTTGTCATTAATTGTGGGTAAATTTTTATTTACGAAACAAATTCGATGGTATCGAAAGAGCCGACCAACTTCTCGGAGCCAATTCTTCTTTAATTTCAGCCGTTAATGTTAACAACGTTAGCGTTAACAACGAGATTCGCAATGAATCGCACGTATACGACACATGACGAGTGTTATCAGCGAGTTACGTTGATTAAATAATGCAAACATCAGTATCAGACGATGTTAACAACGCAGACGCGAGTGTTGACAATCTAAGACGCGAGATGATGAAAGACTCAAACCTGAGTAATATTTCCGGTTCTGATGGCATACTAGTGTTCTCTGCGTCAAATAACTCAACGGAAGACTCGAAGACGCGTTGACTCTCGGCCGGGAACAATCCCTCAGACGGGAAATTCGGCGAAAGAAAACTATATTGGTAATTATGTATGTATAATTTTCGAAAAGCACTTCGCTTTTAGACATCAGCGTTATCTCTCACGGAACTTTCTCTTAAAATTTACCCTGAAAACCGTGTAATCGTAGGCACTTCGAAGAATTTTATGAGAGTTTTGTTGAAATTTTACCATACATTTTACTAGTAATTATACTAAGTGTACATTTTACCAGTAAAATCTATGATGAAATTTCGACAAAGAGAAATTTCTCTTGAAATTTATCCTGAAAATCATGAAATCGTGGGACAACGCGGCATTTCGAAGAATTTTATGAGATTTTTTCTGAAATTTTACCATACATTTTACCAGTAATTATACTTGGTATACAGGGTGAG
>NW_011967118.1:261978-263950 GCF_000949405.1 Vollenhovia emeryi | reverse complement strand
CCCTCGCCAGGCAATATCGATCGCCGGGCGGTCACATCTCGCTACGCGCTCGAATTGGACAGTGGGCAGGGCAAAGACGACGATTTTCGATAATTTTTTTCTCGTTAACTATTGCGAAAATTACAAAATGTTTCAGGACTTTTCTGTTCATCTCGATCCGTTCTACCTTCTCACGAGCTCGTGGACAAATGTTATAACTCACCCTGTATACGGACAGAATTTTCTCTTAAAATTTATCTTGAAAATTGTGTAGTCGTGGGACAACATGGCATTTTCAAGAACTTTATGAGATTTCTTTGAATTTTACCATATATTTTGCTAGTTAAATGTGTTGTAAGTATAATTACCAGTAAAATATATGGTAAAATTCAAGGAACTCTCGTAAAGTTCTGGAAAATGCCATGTTGTCCCACGATTACACAATTTTCAAGGTAGATTTTAAGAGAAAATTGTCTCCGCGTACATTTCAACAGTAAAATGTACAGTAAAATTTCAAAATACTGTCATAAAGTTGTTCAAAATGCCACGTTGTCCCACCATTACATGATCTTCAGGGTAAGTTTTAAGAGAAAACTCTCCCCGTGTAGAGATCTAAATATACTTTGTGACACGAGTGTAAATACGTACAATAAGTAAAAATGCAAAACATTCTATGAATACGCAATTTCATTAAATAAATCCATCACGTCTCTGGACAATACCGTGGTTTTTTAATTAATCAATTACCGTGTTGCAATTTAAAAAAAGATGAAGGATCTTATTGTTAGCATAACAGTTAAATTCCTTTTTCCAAGAGCAGGACAGTCACGTGAAATTTAATTTGTAAGAAAAATCAATTCAAATGAATTCCCTCTTTAAAAACAGCGGTTTATATATCACGTAAAATCAATTCAGCAATTGGCTCGACGAGCGAAACGAACGTCTACCTTTACAGATAATATCTATTTCTCGTGATTTCGACAACTCGGGAAATCAATCGCACGTGAATTATGTAACGCAATTAAAGTCGAGACTTTCTACGTTCGATTATTGACCAGGCACGTCCGTCGGAATGATCGTCCGGTTCCGCCGGCTTGTACAGATTTTATGGCGAATTGTGAAGGAGCGAACCAACGCTGATTTTTCGCGGTGGCTTCCGCGAATAAGTCTTTCGCAGAGAAATCGCGAGATTGTGCGGCGCAACGAGGGACTTTCATAAAATGTTCCCGGCGACATTGTTCGGGGGGGAAATATTAAAGTATCGAAAATTCCATTTTCCTCGAAATAAAAATGTCACATTACTTCCAGCTGGAATACTGTGAAAACAAGATGACGCCAGAATTTAATCTCCAACTAAATCGAACCCTCGATAATTTCATTTAGCTTCGTTCCGCGTTTAATTTTCCCGTCGTGTTTTCGAAATGGCGAAATATGCGTTTTCACCGACAGTATTTTTCACTTTAAAACGCAGAACAAATGAGTTCTTTGTCCAGTCTCCTCCAAAAGACTGCGTTTTACGGATAAACAGAACGCTTTTAAATATTTGTACTTCAATAACTGAAATAAAGTCTTGGCAAGGCTCAACTGTTTGAGCTAAAAGAAAAGACTTTAATAACTCTTTGTCTTCCGGCTAATGGGATCCGGCATTATTTTTACCTTCGATACTTTCGGAATCTCCTTTATAACTAAGCGCGTTCCGCGTACACTGCGAATTATCGCAAAATACTGTGACCGTTATAAAGAGCTGTTATCTGATACGATAATGTTCTCTCCTCTGGTGGTGAACGACCAAAGATTTCCCGATCCCAAATCATGGCTTCAACACCGTCGACATCCCAAAATATTTACCTAAACGGCACGCGGTTTCTTCGCGATTTTTCACTGAAACTCGAGTCCACGAGTCGGGTGCTCGTATACCAAACGCACAACAATAAAAGATTGATAACGATATAATTTAATATGAACGATATAATTTATTATTAACCACGCATTA
>NW_011967118.1:252495-260972 GCF_000949405.1 Vollenhovia emeryi | reverse complement strand
ATATAAAATTACGCGACAGGAAGGTCCGTCGAAACCGCGGAAGGTGTAATTATCACCGAATTATATCGGAAATTGAGAATTAATTCAACAACCAGAGTACACCGCTATCTTAATCATCATTTTCGCCTGCGCATTGGAAGCCAGCCAGGAGCATGGCACACATGAATATATCATTGCGAAAGTTACCGTAAATTGGGCATTAATATTTGGGATTACGGCGTGTACCGGCCGTTATGGCGTTTTAAAGTATCATTCGCTTGTATTTCGCGCAAATTTTTTTTCCGAGCGGCGCCGGACACGTGTGTTTTTACGACTCCGCGCCGGACCGCTTAATGATTATTAATCGCGATCGACGTGCGAATAAATCGCGCGGAAGAATTAACAGCGAAATTTATTTGCGAAATTAAGCGACATAAATGTAAAACGAATTATGCGGAAATTTATATTCCTTCTCTCTTCCATTCGGCGCGCGATATCTCGATATAATCGAGAACGCGTTACACCGAGAGTGCAATATATTCGCGGCGCTTAATTCATAAGCGGGATCCGCTCGGTTGGTATCTCGGCGACATTTTTTCCCCCTGGAAATCCGTGCGTTTCTCTCGCTTACCTCAATTAGGCTTTCGAAATGAAATTCCGCTGGACTCGCTCGCGGGGATTGTCGCAACGGCGATACGTGATCGCTCGGTCAAAACAACGGGCGGCCGCGCTCGCGGCGCGCTTTGTAAAACAATCGCGATAAATACCTGTTGACCGACTCCGGCACGAAAATGTTCCACCAGGACGGCCTCTTCTGCCGCGGGTAGCTCTGCGAGTAGAGTCCCTCGGTGCTGCCGGACTCCGAGGGGATGCCGGACTCCGAGGGGATGCCGGACACGCCCTTCCGCCTCTTGCGGTCCAGCTTGGGCGGCTTCACCAGCGGGTGCCAGGACTTGCGACGGCCCTTCTTCGCCTCCTGGGCCACGCGGTCGCGGTCCTCGTTCTCCAGCACATCCCGGTTCTCCTCCAGCAGGTCCTCGGACACGTAGAACACCGAGCCCCTCCTGCCGCCGTTGTTGCCGTCGCTGCTGCTCCTCCTCTTGTCCTTCGGCTTCTCCCTCGCGCCGTCGTCCTTGACGTCGTTCTTCGCCTCCTTCTTCACGTCGCTCTTGACGTTGTCCTTGGCGCTGTTCTCCTTCTCCTCGAACACGCTGGCCCTACGGGCCCTCTGGAACAGGCTGTCCCGGCGAGCCTTCAGGTCCTCCAGGACGCTGTGCCGGCGCGTCTTCGCGTCCCGCAGAATCGCCGCGTTCTCGCGCTTGCTGACGGCGCCGAGGATCCTCGCCAGCGACGACTCCTGCTCCATCATCGCCGGGATGGAGTTGGTCGAGGCGTACTTGGTGGTCGTGTGACCGTTCTGCGGCTCGCTGATGTACATCTTGGCCGTTTCCATGCTAGCTCGAGTGGCCACGTCGTCCGTAACGGCGAGCGGTATTTCACAGCCGCGTATTGCGCATCGCGGAGAATCGGTATCTTATATCGAGGTCGCCGAGGGTCAGCTCGCGTCCAGATTAACTATTTACTCGGCTCTACACCGTTGCGAAAGACCGCTCGCTTCTCCTCTCGATATACCGCTAACGTTCGGGTTAACGTCTCGCAGCGGCAAGGCCGTTGAACATCGCGTCGGATGGGATCCGCTTCTCTTCTGCGAAGTCGTTAACGTCCCACTAGAAAAGATCGCCGAGGGTCAGCTGAGAGCGCGCGAGATAAGTACATTCACTGGTCCTGGGTAGAGTCGTCGCCTCGATGGCGTTGACCGAATTAATTTCTAGTCACGACGACTCGCGCGATTAGATATCCACGCGGATCTCCGCCAAGGCTCCGAGTGTTCGCGCGCGAAGACGCGCCGCCGAAGGTCGCGCGCTACTCCAAAGCGCTTTGCAATCAAAGAGGACCGGGGGGCTCTCGCGATTCAGCCTGTCGCCTGAATCGGACGCTCCGGTTCGGGCCGCGCGACGTCTCGCCGGTCGTAGCCCTTCGTCTCTCCCTTCTCTCCGACGAAAACGACGCCGAGGAATCTCCGTCCGGCGTGCGCTGCGATCTTTCGCCGCTGCCTCACGCACACCGGCGAGGCCGTCGAAGGTCGCGCGTAATCCAAAGTGCCTTGGAGAGGACCAAGGCGCTCTCGGGCGATTCGCCTGAGTCGGACGCTCCACGTCTCGCCTCCCTTCTCCAACGAAAACCACCCGACGACGTGGACGAATCTCTCGTCCGACGGTCACCGAGCCGTCGTTTTTCGCGAGGACGAGACGGAGCGTTAGAGCGCGATCGGCGGCATATTATCCCGCCGGCCGGGCTCGTCGCGGTGAAAGCGGCCGAACGGTCGACCGCCTTTTCACTCCCGACGCCGACGGCGCGCCGTCGACGCGGCTCGCTGTCGTGAAACCACGCGCCACCACGTAGGAGTACGCGGACGCGTGCGTGCGCGCGTGTGCGTGCCCGCCGGATACGCCCGTGGAGCGGAGAGCACGTCGGGATCCGCGCGGGATCGTTGACCCAAGTGGAGAGAGATCCGCGTTTACGTATATACCTTTTTTTTCCTATTTATTCCTCCGTACCTGGCGCGAGTTGCTCCGCTTCGAAACATTCAGCGGTCCGATCGGCCGTCAACACGGGTTTCGCGCTTCGTTTCCTCCTGCGAAAATGGATTAAAGGTCGCAACTGTGTTCCTTCCGCGGGCGAATCTTCGCACGCCGAGCTTCTCGAGGCTCCCGATCGCGTTGCGTCCTCACTCCGGATCAGCCCTCGTCTGCCGAGGACAGCAGGAACGAGACTCGGTTGTTGTTACGCATCACGCTCGGCGGCAAAAACGCGAGGACGAGCTCGCCGAGGACGGGCGCGCGGGGTCTCTTCCCTTTCTCACTCGCGGTGTCCTCTCGATTGTACAAATATACTCTCCTACCTGCGCACTTCCCTCCGAACGTGCGCGCGCGCGCGATTAAAGGGCGATCTCCTCCGCGACGGAGCTCCGGGGCTCTTTATCGCGTCCGTGCTTCTTTTCTCTCTCCCCTCGACTCGCTCTCGTTATCGGGCGAACGGCACACGCGCACGCACGCGATACGCGAACGAAAGCGCGGAGAGGATACACGGGAGAGCGCCGGGCGAGAACTCGCGAGCGTGCCGTGGATCGAGAGGCGCGCTCGATCGCAGCCAGCAACCGTCACGTGAATCGGATATCGCGGCAACTAAGCGCGAGCGAACGCGACCGCTTGTATTTATACGCGTGCCGCGTTGCCCGCCGAGAGGCGACGGCTGTCTCTCTCTTTCTGCGGCGCATCCCCCACCCCGTAGTCGCGACCAACGCGTGTACGAAAGGATACGCACGAGATCTGGCGGGATCCTGATTCTCGGGACCAGCGGAAACCTGTATGCGATCACGGCCGTTCGTTTATAGGATCCTTTGATCCGAGCCGGATCGGTGCGGTTGTTTTTTTTTTCTATTTTTTAGTTTCATAAAAATGTCGGAAAGCGTCGTCTGAATTTTATAAACGTCCCTCGAACGTCTCACGGGGTGAGCGTTTGAAGCGTTGGAGCACGCGTTTAACGACAAGCGCGCCTATTTCAGGATTTATCTCTTTTTTTTTTCCCACGAAGGTTGCGGGCAACGTTAATTTAAGTTTAGATACGTACGGTCGTTTAGCGCTAAATGTGCGATATAAACACAAAGCTTTCAGAAAGACGCGGAAAAAAATGCAATCGCTTTGTAGAGCTTGAATAGACCTGCCTGTTTTCTGCGCTTAAAATGGCACGAGTGTGCCGACCGATATAATAACTTGAGCAAAGTGCAAAATAAACTATTTGGTAAATTTGTTTTCACGCCTAAAATAAACTACGGTCTGTCCAATGGATAGGCCATAGTCAAGCATGTCATTGTTCGAAAATATACATGGAGAACATCTTCTTTTAAAATTTATCCTGAAAATTGTATAATCGTGGGACAGCGGCATTTCAAAGAATTTTATAAAGAATTTTCGAAATTTTACCATACATTTCACTAGTAATTATACTTACTGTTAATATACATTTTACTAGTAAACTTTCCAAAAACTCTTAAAGTTCTTCCGCCACGTCGTACCACGAGTATGTAATTTTCAGGATAAATTTTAAAAGAAAATTCTCCCCGTGTATGAAAATTATATAATCGTGGGACAACGGCATTTCAAAGAATTTTATAAAGGATTTTCGAAATTTTACCATACATTTCGCTAGCAATTATGCTTATTGTTAATATACATTTTCCTAGTAAAATTTCCAAAAACTCTCAAAGTTCTTCCGCCACGTCGTACCACGAGTATGTAATTTTCAGGATAAATTTTAAAAGAAAATTCTCCCCGTGTATGAAAATTATATAATCGTGGGACAACGGCATTTCAAAGAATTTTATTAAAAAATTTCAAAATTTTATCGTGCATTTTACTAGTAAAATTTCCAAAAACTCTCAAAGTTCTTCAAAATGCCACGTCGTCCCACGATTACGTAATTTTCAGGATAAGTTTTAAAAGAAAATTCTGTCCGTGTATGCATTTCAAAGAATTTTATAAAAGATTTTCGAAATTTTATCCTGCATTTTATTAGGATAAATTTCAAGAGAAAAATCTCTCCGTGTATGGTTAGCTTCTGCATAACATTATCTATAAATTAATATAAATTTTAATGCAAAGGAAAAAGATTTTTTTCATAAAACTGAAAACGTACGTACAACCTAACAGTCAGGTACAATTTCCGAATCTACGGGTAATGGAATATTTTAGAGCACTATCTATTTTCGCGGTATAAAATAAACAATTTTTTAGTAGATAATTTTTATCGCGTCTGCAGATGGATATCAAACTTTTTTTAAACTTTTCTAGTGCGGCCACATCTCGCGGCGTTATCTGTTTCTCTTGTAATCTCTTTCAGCCGGTCTTAAACTTGTATTTTGAGAGTCTGAAATCACGCTGTAAATCCATCTTAACGAGACAATCTGTAATCGGGTTAATCAATTTGATAGTAGTTTATCCGAGAACGATAAAACCAGGTAAAAAAATAATAACAGTGATTAAGGAGTAGCAAGATATGTCGATAACTTCGTTGACATTACTGCACGAGAAATGTCACTGATTTCTAGGAAGAAAAAGCGCGGTCTGTGATTGCGCATCATTTACGATATCTTTATAACATAACGTTTGACTTTTAAAAGTTTAAAGAGACGTTCTCTCTCTCTCTCTCTCTCTCTCTCTCTCTCTCTCTCTCTCTCTCTCTTGAATTTTAGATTGACAGTATATCGAAATTAATACGTATCATATAATCACTGAAATAAACACATATCCTGTAATATTGATATGATAACAAGTTAAATTGACACGTGCTGTCACCGCGCATGTTAATACAAATTTTTATTTTTATCTCCAGGAACGATAAGATTATAATTGATACTAACGATAATAATTGCAAGACTCACGATGTATCTATAATATAAAAGTAAGACAAGCAGATAAACAATACAGCGTATGACTTACTCGAACGATAAACAAGCGGAAAACATTGTATAATAACGCGTCAACTAATCGCGGCGCATATTGCCATTTAAAGGCATGAAAAATTGGAGGAAAAAAAAGGAAAAGTGTATTCCAAGAATCTCGATCGCGTCCGGGTATCGACGTTCGAGAGTGCTACGATATTCCTAGATATCGTGCTCGAGCAGCCACTTGAAATTGATTACGCAATTCGCGATAGCAGGCTGCCATTTAATTCACGGTCGACCGCGAGATATTTTTTTTCCGCCGATCGCCATACATCTTAGCGCCCCGCGTGATCTTGACCCGGTTTTGGACCCACAAGAGATTGACCACACCCGCTGGTTTGCTCGATATTTACTTAGATTTACTTGGGGGCTGCATCCTGCGACACAAGCCATGCCAATAGTTCTCGCGAGTCGTAATCAAATCAACATGTACAAGCATTTCGCGCGTAAACATCCCTTTCCCATCTTTATGTACATCTCATCGCTAAGTGATTTTATTATTTAAGGATTAGCACTGTATTATATTACAATCATATTATTTTGTTGATATCGCACTATATTATTCGATACAACGTGTGTACTTTTTATTATGTCAATATTTTATTATCTAAAGCTTAATGGAAATAAATATTTTAATATGTAAGAAAGTAGATATCTTATCGTTCCTCGTAAGAAATTAATGACTGCAGTATATACCGATGTTGATAAGTTTGGCCGACTTATCCAGACCCTCTTTACGCTTCTGTCATCCAGGCACAGCATCCCCTTTCGTTTGCTTTTTGTTTCGTAAGAATTAAATTAAATTCGGCAAGAAAGAGAAATTACGTAAAAGTACGATTCTGCAAATTAACAGTTTTCCGCTGTACTAATTAAAAAAAACTTTGATGTAAGTTCTGACAGATATCACGAGACGTAAACTTTAGTAAACAACTTTTTACTTATTAAATTGTCAATTGCACAGCGAAGAAACAATTTGTAAAGATCCTCTCGCGAAACCAAGAGTTCGCTGTACCTCCATTATACATACACATCGTGCGTACTACATTCTTGTTTTATTTAAATTTTAATTACGACTCGAGTCTGTTTTCGCGAAAGAATCCGAGAGAGAAAAAATTTTATTAATCGACTTTCGGTAGCAGTTGGCGCATGTAATGTTTGCCAGGCGTAAAAAAAAAAAGGACATCCTCGTGAGCAGAATAAAGAGCGACGTTGTTTGCTGCAGAAATGTTCTCAACGAGCGTGAGGCAAGAAGCGTATTCAGACTCCACCGAGCGGACGGGCGGAAGGGCTCTAATTGGCTGAATCGAATTAAGAGTCCGGTTCGGTGTTTTCATCGTTGCCAATTTTGTAATTGGATACGCGGCCGAATGGGCCAATTGTTTGCACCGCGCTGGACATCCATCCCGCCTCCCTCGTTAATCGGAGAGCCTTCGTTAGGAAAATGCGCGGACACACGACGGAAACTTCGTCTCGGCGGGCGAGCGACAGGGCGGAAATGTCGTGGAAACGGGTGTAAGTGTCTCCTCGTGGCGGCCTTGTAGTTAGACAGCTGATCGCGCAATGACATTCCCACGCCTGGCGATCGATCGCCGTGCGCGTGCGAAAACGCGAGGTAAACTCGCGAGACGGCACGAAAATTATTTCCAAACAAATCCGTCATGGAGAAACTTGGTTCACAAGTAATCTTATATAATTTGGAATCGAGTTTTCTCCACATACAAAATTGTAATTAGTTATTAGTTTATATTTCGTATACACGATATAAATGCGCAGCGAGCGTATTAATTTACTACCTTAGGTACATGGTAAAGATATTTTGTTGAAGTCTGAGACAAAAGATCTCACACAATTTATGGTGATTTGTAACGTCTGTTATTAAATAGTCCGAGAATTTTCCCTGGGCCTATAAAGTAAATGAATGTTAAAATTCCGCGAAAATAACTTTTTCTTGACATTAAGTGACTTACGTGATCGCATTAAGTATTCGATTTATAATAATTATACAATTATTAAAAGGCTATTAGATTTTAGAAATTCCGCGATGTCGCAGGTTTAACTACGCGGTGAGAATGTTCTCTTAAAATTTATCCTGAAAATTATGTAATCGCAGGACAACGTGGTATTCCGAAGAACTTTATGAGAGTTTTTGCAACTTTTACCATACGTTTTACTAGTAATTATACTTGGTACACACATTTTACTAGTAAAATGTATAATAAAATTTTCAAAAACTCTCGTAAAGTTCTTCAAAATACCACGTTGTCCTACGATTACATAATTTTCAGGATAAATTTAAAGATAACATTCTCTCCGTGTAGTTAACCCTGCGACATCACAGAATTTCTAAAATCTAATAAACTTTTGATAATTGTATAATTATTATAAATCAAATACTTAATGTGATTATGTTATAAGCCACTTAATATCAAGAAAAATTTATTTTTGTGGAATTTTAACATTATACTTATTGTTAGTACACATTTTACTAGTAAAATGTATGATAAAATTTTCAAAAGCGCATATAAAGTTGTTCAAAATACCACGTTGTTCTACAATTGCATAATTTTCAGGGTAAATTAAAAAAAACATTCCGTGTAGGTTTGGTGAAAGATACTCAAAATGATGTTATCTTTGCTAAATGTACTCATTGAGACACTCAAGGAAAAGTGTTTCACAGCGATGGAATAATTTCGCACGTTAGAGAGCTGAACCTCAATTAACCGTGTATACTTTATCAGACGTGTATTTGTCATTGGATTTGCGCGCCGTGAAAGAGGCTTACGACATTCGGCTACCGAAATCATAAACGGGACTAACTGTCTTCTTTTGAGATACAATGAGAATAAATCCAATAAATCCTTCTCATTTAAACCACAAGATTTTTGTCGATATCGATACGAAATCGTGTACAATCGAAACAATAAGTTCGATCTAT
>NW_011967118.1:240401-250024 GCF_000949405.1 Vollenhovia emeryi | reverse complement strand
AAGGATTTTGAAAAACAGATAGTTGCACCGAGAGAATATTGACTGAAATAATGTATTTCAATTATAACAAAGCGCTGTAACATTTAAGAATTACCGCATTTCACGCGTATGCAAATAAAATGTTGATAAGTTACCCACGTCCGCATTATAGAAAACAAGTCGAATAAAACTCCTCCTTCTTTGGCCGAACTTTTCTCGTTTAACTGCGAGTCGGTGTAATCACCATATCGATCAAGAAACACAAGCAACAGATGTGTCCTTGGTGAAGATTGATATCTGACCGAATTAAAAAGCAATATATAAATCAGGTATGTCAGATTTCCTGGAAGCAAGACGGCGTCACGTGCCAATTTCAGCCGATTAGTCACGAGAATAATTTGGGCGTCGCGATAAGTCTCTTGTTTTTCATTCGTAATACATTGCGTCCACGTTCCCCGTTCTACAAATTGGAGCAGCGAATTGTGCCTTTCTACGCAGCCGTCTGCGCAACAAACGCTCGAGCACCAAAGAGTAAACCATCGAAAATCGTACGAAATAACGAAGGCAAACCGATCATTTCGTTAACTCTCTTCCAAGCACGCGAAATACAAATTTCATTTTATTAAATTTTACTTCACAATCTCGAGCATCACGAATAGAATGTAATGTACGAATTCTTTTTTTTTAATTACGTCATCGGGGAAAATAAATTTTTTTGCGATATCTTTTGAATCGTAATATATGAGGAGATTAAAGGAGTGTATTCCAGAGGTAATGCAAAATGGAGCAATGCAAAAATCGCGTCCTCCGCTATGATTATGCGTATGAATGTCAGCCTGACGATATTATTGGGAAGACCTTCGTGAACTCAGACAGGATAAAAAAGATCGGCGAAACTCGCAGCGTATCTGTCTGGTGCATCTCGTCGTAAAACGGCGATTTACGACCCAGCGGAATTATAAACTTGCATCTCGAAAATCCGCATGAACGTATGGAATCGGATAAAGAGATGCTTTTCCAACGGTTTTCGTGATTTCGCGAAATCTAGTGTTTTCGATCGGCGTTCGGATATTATAATAATACCGATATAATCTTTGTATATTGCATTATTTTCCACGTCGGGTAATCTTTACCACCGGCGCAAATTCGGCAAATTGTTTTGGGGGATTACGTGCCGGTGTTACCAATAGCTTTAATCTTTAATGTAGCTCTCACATGTGTACACACAACAACGAAATAAAAATAAAATTGGAATTATAGCGATTTGAATCGCCCATGCCGATGCGGTCGAGAGAGAGCGAGGGGAAAGAGAGAAGACAAGATGCGATAGATCAATATGTAACATTCGACAAAGCAATTATATTGATTGCAATCAATTAGAGCCGCGTGATTAAAAAAGACTACACGCTAGAAAATCGCCGACCGATAAAAAAAGCTATCTGAAATTGTTTCGCCGATCAATCACTAAATTATTCGTCGCGCGCGATATCAATAACTGGACTTCAGTAATTCGAATAATCCAATATTGAAAATCCTTTCAGCTTTCAACGCGGTCATGCTCGCACACGTAGTTGTTTAATAAAAATCATTTATTATCCATTACATCATCGGCTAAGTGTACTAATTAATATTCAATATTAGCTGTGCGTTAAAGAACAAAGAATTTTAAGAAAAGCAATATCACTTTACTCTTCAAGATTTCGTTCTCCCGCGTATTTAATAAATATCACGTCTATTTTCTGCTTAAAAAATAATGTGTTAAAGAGAATGTCTCACAAAGAAAGCTTATTACACGATATCCGTAAGATAAAAAATATGACAAAGACAACGTATTATTGCGCAAGTTAAACACAAACTTTCCTTAATAGATCGAAATGTTTACTTAGATTCATCACACAAGATGATGCGTCACTCTGTATGATATCACTTCACATAATGGAAAGCCACTTGTAAATATCGACCGGCACTTCTTTCAATGTCCCACTAAGATATTCCGCGTGTGATGCGCTCTTTGGAATGCACGAACGGCGAAATCGCCGGGGTGTTTGCGCGGCTGCTTATTCACCTTTGCGCAAACGTAATTTGTTGTTTACTTCCCCGAGATTTCGACTCCCCGTTCGGATTATCAGGAGTCCTTGCGCACTCGATAGCGAGACAAAGATAAAAGACAAAGGAGCACGTCGCGAGCAGCAGCTCAAGAAAGCCTGCACCGAGCATCGCTTTCCGCTTGACATTCCATGCGTGCGGCACCTGTCGAGGAATATTAATGGCAATCGGCGTCACAAAAGTATGAAAGGTGTGCATTAATGTTGCATAATAAAAACATCGAACAAGACCTTGTAATCGTTCTCAACATAATGTTCGTTAATGAACCTGTGCGTCAAATAATAAATGAAAAAAAAATGTCTAATCACGATCTATTTTCGAAGTTGTTACTTACAATTAGTGCTACAATTATATTAGCTGTTCCATTAATAAGTTCAATCTCGACAGACTCGATTGTCTTCATCTCTCAACGGTTATCAATTTATATTACGGTATTTTTATATGTTAACAATGACTATTTTGTAACAGATGAAATATATGTTGATCTCTATTTTCAATCACTTTTTTATTAGCGATATTAATTATATTTTCAGCTAATTTAATTTTATATTTATTTTTTTAACAAGATAAAAGTCGCGTATAATCGCAAAGTTTCTTATCACTGATAAGTTATAATACGTTCTTAAAATAGCAATAATTCAGTGCGTCTTAATATAATATAATTCTCAGTAAATCTTCTTCTTGGAATTTAAAACTGTCATAATCTCAATATAGAATCTAGATGTTATCTGCATCTTAATGATGATTACCTCGGTAATTTTTATTGCGTGTATTACTGATAATTAATCTAACGGGAACGGCTGCGAGCTCTCTGAAACGTTTTGCCTAGAGCAATATTTGGAAAGTAGTATTTTTTTATTGTAATTTATCATGCACGATTTATCTAATCGTAGAAAGTTACTAGACGCCAATAGACGTGTTACTTATGTACGATTTGTGTCTCCAACTTATCTTACTTGTGTAATGAACCGACAAACCACATTGAGATAATACATAAATACATTCAGGATTACTGCAACTGATTTCTCTTATTATGCTCGTCACGCACCAAAGAAAATTGGTATTTCATTTCAGAGTACAAATTTCCCAAAATTATGTTCAAAATCGCGGAAGCCTCTTTTGTAAATACCGAGTGGATCAGAAACTTTTTATTTTGAAAACATTTCTTTTCGCTTAGAGTAACGAACGAGACTTGAGAAAGATTACACGTCAATAAACTTGATTGGCTATTTTGCCAAATTTAAAATTATAAGGGAAACTGTAAGAAATCTTGTTGACGGAAGCTAACTTTTAGGGGAAAAAATTTTCAATAACATTTCCAAAACTTTTTGAAGACACTACGTATATTGTACGACATGGTCGTACTTCAAATTCTTGTACGAGGAAGTATTTTTGCTTCGGTGCCATCGCACTCGTGAAAAACACTATTTGACATGCATGTACCTATCTACGATTTCAATTTATATCACCACCTCTTCGAGCTCCCACCAGTAATATGTATGCTGATCACAGAATATTTCATAAAGTATTCTAACCACAGCCTATACCAGACGAATGCTTGGCGTTCGCACTTCGCGCATAACCACAATCGAATCTTGCCGCGCTATTTATTACACTTTGCGCAATTGATGAACCGACTGCGTCGACAGTTTCGTATAATTTTAATGACGATGCGATTTACTTCGATTGTAAATATCTCGCTGGTTTTCTCATCTACGTTTTGATTTATAACGCAAAATTATGCCGATGAGACGTGCCTCGTCACAAAATCGCAATTTGAATAATAAGTTTACTGAAAACGGTTTGTTAGACACAACAATTTGATTATTAAAAAGAAAAGCACTGCATTTGCATTTATTATATTTCTCTTCATCGACTGAATGAAAAACTTCCGACACAGTATCTTACTTTCTAAGCTACGGTGAAATTATCTTCGCGTAAACTTAAAGAATGTTAAAATAAATAGTCAGTAAGGTCGCTCTATATATAGACAGGAACAGGCAATAAATAAACCTTCCTTTTTAGCTTTCTAAATACATAAAAGTTGAATGTTTTCAGGTGAAGGCGCATAATATGTAAACGCAATATTATGTTTGTTAAAACTGAAATAATTGCACTATCAAAAATGCCGTACTATCGGAAATTTTTCACTCAGTCAATGAAGAGAAATATAATAAATGCAAATACGGTGCTTTTCGTTTTAATAATCAAATTCTGCTGTCTAAAAAACCGTTTTCTCGTAATCTGTAATTATATGTAGTAAACTTATTATTCAAATTACAGATATATGATCAGATGATGACAAATAATATAATAAGCAAATATTTTTAATCTTTAGGGAAGTTAAACGTATTCGACACACACTATATGCAGGAAAACGTAATAAACGAACCGCATATTGTGCATATCGCCGCACGAGGTACAATTTAAACTTAACTTCTGTTAATTATCGTGCTGCGAACTAATTAAAACAATTCAAATTGACCGTTATAATTACTCGTACGATACCGTACGATAAACTTTCGCCGATGCCTTTTCACGTATATAGCAAGACAGTCCGGAAAGGAATACCTGCGCTGCTGGTGCCAATTAATGACACGTTGATGGGAATTTGATACGTAATTACATATAATTTGCAACAATTATAAGTGCTGAATTTCAGAAAGGAATCACATCTGCTGTCACGATCTTTTGTCCCCCCCCTGCCACTAATTAATTACACACAAATATTCAATTACGTCGCGCTAATTGCTGACTAAATTAATTTTTATTATATCTTTAATATGCAGAGCGAGTAAAATCAAATTAAATGTATATTTGAACTCAACGGGTGTTACGTAATAGTCAACAAATAATAATAATCAACAATATTATAATAAATAATATAATAATTAACAAATACCAACAATACTATCTCGATATTGCTAAGCCGTAATCATACAGGGTGATTATAAAGTCCTTATGCAGCCGTAAGCTCTTGTGATCTCCGTTTTACATATATGACAAAATTAATAATATTACATTAGAATTACAATTTAGTAAAATTTAATATCAAGAGCGATTCATTTATAAAGTTTTTCCTGACAGGTCGATAAAAAGAAATAGACGGATTTCTTTGTATCTAGGCTCGGATTTCCTTTCACAAAGGCATGTTAAAATTATTTATTTATTCAATAAAACCTTATTATCTAAAGTATCTGCAAATTAGAATAATTAATGTAATTCCAGATATTATATCAATCGACTGCAAAACGTATACTTGCAGAACTTTAAAATTATATCTCGGTTTGTATTGACGGTGAACTTGTTGAAAAATAACAAGTTTCAAGAATAAATGCATGTAAGATTAATGTTTGTGCAAGATAAATTCTTTCGCTTATTTCCTTTTACAGATTAATCTTATCGTATACAGAAAGTTACAAAAGTTTGAAGCCGCACAAGGACTTTATCTCTCTGTGTAGCGTTACATAAAGTGATTTAAAGAACAATGTACTCTTTTCTTTAACTTTTCACTAACAACAAATGTTGTAGAAATAACGATAGCTGTACAACGAATAACTCTCCAAGCAGAGTTAAATTGAAAATCAACAAAATTAGAACTTTGAGCCTCATTTAATTGATAATTTTTATCTTATCTAATTTCTACAAAAATATGAGATAACTGATTCGAATATTTGTTTTAAAACCTTTTTTAGAGATTTCTGAAATATACATTTTTTTTGTCTCAATATCGCCTACAAAATGTTGGAAAACGATTAAAGCATAAAATATTGAACCTCAGAGACTTTTAGACCGTAACGAATAATGTGAAATGATTTCAATTGTCGATCGCGGATATCGTTCAATAAAATGGAACTTTACAACTAGCCGATGGCGATGCTCTTTTGCTTTCCTTTCAAGGTTGACGGCAGGTACTTGCCTGAATCGATTATCGCTCGATGCGCTTCGTTGAGTGTGAAGAAGATTGGCAGATAGAATTTGCATTAGTATGCAACGGGAATTCTCCTTTCCTCCGCCGATAACGCAAGATTTCGAAATACTCGATTATACAGGGAGTGATCGTAGAATTTACGATCCAAAAGTCATTTAGGAAACTTTCTCAAGAGGGAAGCACACGGAGGATGTAAAATCTATCTATTAATTCCCATCTGAGTAATACGAATAAATAATCAATTATTCGTTTCATCAATTATTTAGCGATTTGCGAAAAACTACGGTACTGAAGCAAATTGACCTATTTTGTTAGCCGCGCAAAATAAATACCTTAGTTTAAGTTTACAATACAATCGCATTTTTTTATTTATTTGCATTCTAGATTACGTCGTACGAAAGTTAGATGCATTGCTGTTATCTTCCAGCAGTTATCTCGCGGCGTCATTTAAAAGGTACCTGCTTCTATCCTTGGGTTACGACAAAAAAAATACGATAGTTTATCATGTACAATTAGTCACCGATTGAGAAAATTCTCGAGCAATCTAGTCGAGCTGTCATTCCGTCGATAATGTACGAATTCAGAAAACCAGCGAGATGACGTCAGAAGGAAAGTTTGAGATGTCGGAGATGGCGGATAAGATCGCTTTTAGTGAAATACAGACGACAGTTCACAGCCACTTCTCCGATAACGAGACGTCAAGAGGAGCGTGTTTGATCGTGAATTATAGAGTAATTATATAAGCATAAGCATCGCACGAATTTTCGGGTCAAGGCCTCTCTTATCATTCAACGTTCGGTTCACGATTTGCAGTGCGTCCGTTACTTTTCCACTGTTTACAAAAAAAAAGGGAAAATACCGCAGTCTCAAAGCTGCTACAAGAGATGAAAACGCACGTACGCGGAAAAACGCGCGTTAATTACGCCACTTGTTCCTATTATGCATTAACTATTGATTTTTCACACAACACGCTTCTTTTACTGACCTCATCAGGCTTGCTTGTTTACGGCATCATTTGTAATTTAATAGAATAATATTTGTGAGCTACACACGTGACATAACGTGTGTAAATAATTTGTAAGTTAAAATAGATTAATGGATATTGATAAAATAGATTATCCAATGTGAATACAAAAACACATGATGCAGTGGCATTTGAACGTGATCGATGTTGGGTAAAACTTGACGCGCGTTAATGCGATATTAATTTTTCCTTGGCTTTTATGAAAATAGAAATATGTAATAATATCTAACTTCTAATTTTATCCCGTTAGCTGGAGTCATATTAATATTTCGCTAGAAATAATACTCCACTAAGGATACACAGAGCATTTGTGCAAATGAATTACTGATTAGCGAAGCCAAGGTCGGCGGACAACAGCCGGCGAATTAATCTTAGTCGAGTCTACGTTGTCGAACCGAAAGTTACGATTCCCGCCTGACCCATTTATCGGACTCAAGGTGGTCCGTTCGGCTGCACCGGCCGTTGCAATTTTTAAATATCAAGTGCACTTTCCCGGATGTTGATAAACATCGACAGTACTACCACCCGGCTGCAATCGCCGACCACTGACTGCTCGCCCCTACGATCGCCTGTAGTTTTCATAGAAACGCCAACGTCTGAAGTCACTGGCGGAACGACGCCAAACCGATTCGCGCGAACGCGTTCCTGCCATTGTGCCAAGGAAATGAGCTATCGGCGAGGAAAGATAAATGCGCACTCCGCCTCTTTCGCCCTCGTTGTTTCGAAACTTTATGGCTAAGACGGCCGGTCAGACTTCTCGAACCGTGTACTATTCAATGATTTCCTTTAGGACATGACAAGTTTTTTCTTTCGGATATGCCTCAAGTTCAAAGACTGAACAAAGATATCAAAACGGTAGACCAAGTCCGTAATTTGTGAGAGTCTACAACTTGTAATCTTACAATTAGATACAACCTAGCTGATATCTCGAGCGACTTTGAATCGTCGATTTCATAAAACACGATCAAAACGAAAGATTCAAAGTAAAAGAGTGAATTAAGTCCAAGAATCGTATAACAATTTGTCTTATTGTTATACGCGAATACTTGAGGTGCTTCTTGTGGATCGTAAATTTAGTTCACTTTTGCTTTAAATGTCTATGCTATGTGAGAATTCTTTGTATTTTAATGCAATTGTTTAGTCGCTATATTGATGTATCAATCAAGCGTCGCGACGCCAGATACATAACGAAATTCACCAGATGCATCGCGTGTCGATCATGTGACTACGGCACAGCATCAAATCGCGGCGCTACACAGCTTTGTCTGCAGTTTTTGCTTTGTCAAAGGTTGGATTTCAATATCTCAGAAATAAAAATCGTCATAGAAAACCTGTTAACACTGTTACCATACAATGTTGATTGCGTTCAGCCCGAATGAAATTTACGTAATACGAACGAGCCAAGGGGTAAACCGCTGATCGAAATCATGTATGTACACCAATGCCTACTAATGCCCAGTACACTGAGAAAAATGTCCGATTAAATACAATCGGATAATCCAATTACATAATAACAAACGGATATATCCGATTAAATTGTATATCCGATGAAAAATGCGATCGGTTTTTCAATCAAGTTTCATCGGTAACTGTATTTTATCGGATAAATTTCATCGGGTGTATCCATGATTTAATCGGAAAACGTAATCGGAAAAATTAACCATCGGAAACACTATTTACTCTGGGAAAAAAAGACAGTTATGACTCATTTTGGGGCCCACCATTAGTAATCGAATTATTTGGATTGTTCGTAACTCTACTCTGGGAAAAATTTTGATGTAGTTTAAGCAACATTTCGGTTATTGCCATTTAAGTGAAAATTATCTTTGCGTTACTGAATATCGACAGAACTAATTGAGAGAATTGATTAGTATTACTTTAATATCTTGGATATAGATAGAACAGCTAATTGTGATTTTTAGTTACGCGGGATAAAATTCGTAAAAGATTAGAGTTACGAACAATCTAAATAATTCGATTACTAATTGTGGGCCCCAAAATGGGTTGTAACTGACTTTTTTTCTCCAGAGTAATTGGTATTATCCGATGAAAATTTTCCTTGTCAGTGTAGGCATTACTTTATCTTACCCTTTCTTGTTTTATCTTGCTTTATATTTTTCATCTTTTTAGATTCTTCATAATGCTCCAGCAAGGCCAAATAACACCCACTAATGCCCAAAGAAATGCCTAGTCCCGAAATCTGTACACCGCAATGCATTCAGCGGTTCACCCCTCGGAACGAATGTACTGTAACAAGTATGTATGTATGTACGTCGAGCTGCGGATCTTTCACAACTCTCATTTTTCCAAGAAGTTCTCGTACAGTTCTGTATATATCTAGGCATTTGTCAAAGAGTTCTGGATAGTCAAGTTCCCTCATTTTTTAAGAACATTAAATTAACATCTTCCAAGATACTACATGATTTAAGTAAAAGTTTATTTTATTTCTCTGTGACTCTTTTGTGGTATCAAATGCCAAGTCATATAACATTTGAAATCAGGGTAAAGCATAACAACTTGGCGTGCCCGGACTTGTTAAGGCAGGATACCACCTTTGACTGCGATTTTGGAGGCGTTTTTCAA
>NW_011967118.1:225929-237885 GCF_000949405.1 Vollenhovia emeryi | reverse complement strand
TTCCGACAGGAACATTCTTTGGTTTTTTTTCTAGGAGCCACGTACAGAGCGGAATTTGACACGCAGTCTAACGGTGTTCCTCCAAAGGAATATATTTTGGCGCCACCTACAAGAGATTATTTGTAACTTTTTCAGTTTGTAATTACAGATTAAAGTTACATTAATGAATGACTAAAACCGATTTTGTTTCTGGGCACTCTTTGTATGCAAAAAAAAATCATGAAAAACGCCTCCAAAATCGCAGTCAAAGGTGGTATCCTGCCTTAATATTGTAAAATAAAAAATAATTATATGCAATTATTATAAATAGATAAAATAATATGATATTATCTTAAATATTGCTATTCTCGGCAGTTTCTTCCCGCCGGCAGGCACAACAGGAGGAGAACAAGAGACGGGAAATGTCAAGCCTCTGATTATAGAATCGTAATCGATTAACACGCGGTATCTATAACCGCTGCCAAATGGAAGAGCGTCGAAAAGCAGCGGAGACGGGGCATGGGAATAGATTCCGTGCAGTTCGCGAGAACGGATTTATGAAAATTCGAGCAACTTGCGGCTTACTCGTGTGTTTCGGTATAACGAAAATACACGAACGAACGCGAATTATATACGGCCCGGGCAGATTACTATCGCGCCGAAAATATCACCGCGAACGATTTACAGGAACCGATAACTGCAGGCGAAAAACGCAAACAGTTTATCGACGGGAACGTTTGTTCGCCGCTGCAAGTTCGCTCGTACGTCTTCTTCAGCTTCATCCGCGCGGGTAAGCGGAGCCCGCCTATCCGTCCAACGCCAAAAAGACGATCCTCGATCAACACTGTTCGCGAACGCGATGGAAGAGAATCGGCGCAATATGAAAACGATCGATCTTCGTTTGCGTCGCTTCCAGCAAGAATGCAGCGCGATCCTTAACTGGAGCACGACGATTGAATTAAATTGATATTATGAAAACAACGTACGTTTATATAATGCTTCTCGGGAATCGAGATAGCTTGTAGGATGTGCCGTAGAAATGTGTTGTAAATCTAGAGTACACAAATGAAAACGAGCATACACAAACCGCCTATGTAATATAAATTGTTTACGGTATCGAAATTTATATCCGCTATGCAAATATTATCATTCGTTTCGAAAAGTAACGTCGGGAAGTTAATGCATCACAGTTTCATTGTTGAATAAACAACCTTAGTTTCTGCATCTTTGAAAATTAAAATCGGAATACGCGAGAATAAGATTAAAACTGTTACAAATGACAGAGCTTGTCGTTTCTTGAGCGCCGGCCGCTTTGCCATCTTGCTAGCCGGGGGTATTTTATAAACAATTGCACTTTTACGTTCAAACGTGCTTCGAGCGTAAAATCGAATCTCTAATCATGTGCACCGCGCGTGCCTTTTGTCACATCGATTACCTCGGACTGAAGAGAAATCGCTTTTACTACGTGAAGATACATATCTTTCAATCCAACGGGTACTCACATGCAAAAAATCGTTCTGCCACGGGTAGATACGAAGTAACGGCATAAAGATTACTCACCTGTAAAAAGAAAGAATGAGATTAATTAAATATTAATAACTAAGTCTATAAATATAGCAGTTTAAAATTATCAGTTAATTTTTTACGTACATTTACAGAAATGCATTATAGATTCTGCACAGAGGGAATTTGGTTTTTAATTTATCCTGAAAATCGTGGAACAACATGGGCATTTTGAACAACTTTCTGAGAATTTTTCTGAAATAGTCTCGTGAAATGCGGCCACATCTTACGTGATACTTCATGTTCCTGCTAAGTAACAAGATTCTACCTAAGGTATTACCCCCTATATTGTTTAGTGCGCTAGTTTCTCCTTAATTATTATTTTATATTATTATATGTTTATATCATATGGTTTCAGTTTACTTGAGAAGGGCTCGAAACGGAGCCGAAACGTTGTAGATAAATAAATATATTGCCAGTTTGGTCAACTTACAACACAGCATTTTTACCTCGTTCTTTAAAATGCCACCTCGTCCCACGTTCACACGATTTTCAGGGTAAACCGAGGTGTAAACCCGAGGGGGAAACCGCTGAGGGCATTGTGGTGTACAGATTTGCGGCATTACCAGGCATTACTAGGGCATTTTTGGGGCATTACGTCTTGCTGAGGCATTATAAAGATAAAATAAGATAAAATAAGATAAAACAAGATAGATAAGATAAAAGAAGATAATAAGATAAAGTAATGCCCACTGGGCATTAGTGGGCATTGGTGTACAAGATTTTGGTCAGCGGTTTTCCCCTCGGGTAAACCGCTGAGGGCATTGTGGTGTGCAGATTTGCGGCATTAGTGGGCATTACTAGGTATTTTTGGGGCATTACGTCTTGCTGAGGCATTATAAAGATAAAATAAGATAAAATAAGATAAAACAAGATAAATAAGATAAAAGAAGATAATAAGATAAAGTAATGCCCACTGGGCATTAGTGGGCATTGGTGTACAAGATTTTGGTCAGCGGTTTCCCCCTCGGGTAAACCGCTGAGGGCATTGTGGTGTGCAGATTTGCGGCATTAGTGGGCATTACTAGGTATTTGGGGCATTAGTGTGGGCATTATAAAGATAAAACAAGATAAATAAAATAAGATAACGTAATGGCCAGTGGGCACTAGTGGGCATTGGTGTACAACATTTTGGTCAGCGGTTTTTTCCCTTCGGGGTAAACTTTAAAAGAAAATCCTCTTCGCGTATAATGCAGAGTGCATCGTAACTAAGAATATATTATAAGCAGACGAATCGTGAATTTTTTCTCGTCACTTCTCGATCACGAAACTTGCCCCAAAAATAAACGACTCGGATACCAACGTCTCTCCTTTGAATTCTCGTTCCTCCACACGTTTCTCATTCGTGGAACTCACTTATTTTCAATTTCCCCTTCATTCTCCCCGCGATTTAATTTTCAATCTTACAACTATACACACGGAGGAACGCGCACAGCCTATGCGGTACGCGCGCGTGCGAAATACCCAGGAGCGCTCGCGTTGCTGTGACAAAATCGATAAATCGCATATGCAATTGTTTATTGTTCGCGCGATATCCCAGACTAGTGCGTTCTTCAATGCGATGCCCGGTTTTCGCGGACACGTGTCTGTCTCGAGTATTTACAGAAGCGCGCGGGAGCGAGCCATTGTCTCCTTCGAGCTATCGCGCGTGTCTCGCAAAAGCGTGGCTATCTCGCGCACGTTTCCCTTCGTCCCGCCGATGCTCTCGCGCTGTATCGCCCGAGATATGCAGCAAAGTTATTTGTGCCCCCGCCCCATTCAATCTCCCACGCTCGATACGTGGCGACGTGTGCAGGGGAAATCGAACGAGAAGAGGAAGCTGTTCCCGGAATTCGCCTGATTTTTCAAAAGGCGGCACGATAGTCGATCGTCCTTTCACCACGGGCTTAGCTTCGCGATAAACGCTTCCGATCGCCCGGATAAAAGACGCAGTAGCCGCCGTCATTCCGGCACTTTGTATTCACAGCACGCCTTCCGCCGTTTTTCGGCCGTTTCCGCTCGGAAACGCAACGGAAGCGCGACGAATTCCAGGCTGCACCGAAATGATTTCGCCGGCGCGCTAATAGGATTAAGCTTCGCTAATTTGAAATAATTGTTAACACGATAATGCATTCGTCACAGCGATGAGCAGAAACATTTCATGATTCATGTCAGAGTCTTTCTGACTTTGCAGTTTTGAAATTTTGCTGTATCTCAGGCGCCACCACAAATCTTACGATAAAACTTCCGGAGGCAAAATCAGAAAAAAGGTCACGTCTCTCTACGATCGCCTCGACAAAGAAAATGTTAATTTTTTTATTCTTTTATTTAAACAATTGACCATTTCTCGCGAATAATAATTTTTCATCTCTGTGAATTTGTGATTTCTAACAAAATCGAATTTTCTATCGCTGCTATTTGAACTTGCCACGAGTTTAATGTATGGCCTCTAACATATATATGTTATTAGCTCTAACAATAAGTTCTCCCCATGATATGAAACCACGCAGTCTGACTTTCTTTCCTTCGGTAAATACAAAAACGCTTATCTTCCTGTCAGAAATTTTAATCTCCTTTGCAAATAGCAAAGTGGAAGAAAAATACGAGAAAGCGGGAAACAGGAGAGTGAGTGAGAGAGAAAGAGAGAGGGGGGGGAGAGAGATCGCGATCGCAAACTTTAACAATGCAAAAAAAAGATGATGACTCCAGTTCTCGGCGGAAAAAGTCTCGCCTGATATTTCCACGTGGTGTAACGAGAAATCGCAAAGATCCGCTTGTAGGCCTGTTTGTAACAGAGTGTCCTTGAGCGCGCAAAGTCTCACCCGCTGGGCGAAAGGGGCTGCTCCTCGAATGCTGGTAACTGGAGTGCTTCGTAAAGATTACGAAGGCCGCGGACTTTTCGCGACTTCTTGCGAGTCGCGCGGATTGCACGACCTTTTACGACTCGGCATACTATCCGGGACAATTATCGGCCCCGCCGGCTGCAGATTCCGGGCGGATTCTTGCCGGTACTGGCGTGCTGAGGCAGCCGATGACCATGGGCAAAGAAACCCATCGGGGCGAAGCAATGACCGGCCGGCGAGGCGGAGCTTTCTTGCATGCGTGATTAGGCTACGCCCGCAAAACTCGATGGAACCTGTTTGAAACCCCGTGGACGTGTTCGCACGCGAACGAGAGAGAGAAAGAGTCATTCATTCAGGTGTGTTCGACTATAAATAGAATTCCCGGAAGGCGGCCGCAACAGCCGATCTTCTCCTTAAAGCAAGGCGCTTTCCAGACGACATGATACAGCTCGCGTGTAAATCTTAATTGGGCATTGCATTCTTTAAGAGCGACATAACTTCGATACTTAAATGCTTATACGGAAGTAGCCCGTGTGCTAGTGTGTTTAACATTAAAATGATACCGAAACTATGCACGGAGAGAATTTTTTCTTAAAATTTATCCTGAAAATCATCGGACAACACTTCGAAGAATTTTATGAAAAGTTTTAAAAATTTTACCGTACATTCTACTCTAGCAATTATACTTACAATTAGTATACATTTCACAAGTAGAATAAAATTTCATAAAACTCTCATAGAGTTCTTCGAAATGCCATGCTCACCCACGATTACACGATCTTCGGGATAAATTTTAAGAGAAAATTCTCTCCATGTGGTTTTAGTTACCATATCTAATACTAGGATCACTAAATAGGTCCCATTAACCAAATTTAATAATTTCCTAACAATTCTCGATCTCTTTTTCATTTTCTTACTAACGCAGATATAAATCACAGAGGTTTTATTAATATCGAGGGGGAAACCGCTTTGTGGTGTACAAATTTGCGACATTACTGGGCATTAGTTTGGGCATCCCTAGAGAAAAAGTATACAAAAGTATATAGAAGGTATACACAATTTCTGTATACAGAGTTTATATATCCGTATATTGAATATGTATATCCTATTCCTCATTCTGTGTATACTTTTTCTTTACACTGAAAAAAATTTCTGGTTGAATATGGACGAATCAGATAATTCCTTTAGGATTTACCAGAATTCCTTTAGGATTTACCAGAATTTCTGTAGGATTACAGGAATTCTGGTAAATCCTAAAGGAATTATCTGATTCGTCCATATTCAACCAGAAATTTTTTTCAGTGTAGAGAAAAAGTATACACAGAATGAGGAATAGGATATTGTACTGTAATCCTACAGAAATTCTGGTAAATCCTAAAGGAATTCTGGTAAATCCTAAAGGAATTATCTGATTCGTCCATATTCAACCAGAAATTTTTTTCAGTGTAGGGATTAGTCCTTGCTGGGGCATTATAAAGATAAAACAAGATAAAACTAGGAAAATAAGATTAAATACGATAACAAGATAAAGTAATGCCCACATTAGTGGGCATTGGTGTACAAGATTTTGGCTAGCCATTTCCCCCTCGATTAATACTTATTTTCGTTGCTGCAAACCATATCTAATGCTAGAATCGCTAAATAGGTATCGTTAACGAAATTTAATAGTTTTCCCACAATTCTCAAACTTCTTTTGACCTTCTTACTAACACGGATATTATAGATCACAGAGGATTTATTAATACTTATTAATTCACCGCTACAAACTGCATGATAATCTAACTGCTTATCGTGCCGTCTAGAACAGATAATAGAAATCCTAAAGAGATCCTAACTCCTCTTCTAACTTCTTCTAATAGTGGATGACACAATAATTTCGTCCCGTATTAACCGTGTTAACCGCATGCGACATCGTGTCCGGTAAAACTCGTTGCAATTTTACTTAATTCGCGCAGAAACAAAATCAGCGCTCGTACAACTCCGCACGCGATTACCGCGTCAGCGAAAATCGCATAGTACGACAAATTGCCCGAAACGCGCGTTCGCACGTGCGTGTCTGCGATCTCAGAATACAATGGCCTAGTTTACATCGTCAAAACGTTAGTACGCGTATTAAGTTTAGTGCGCACCAATGCTTTAATACGTGTGCGTTTACATCGAATCACATCGAGTGTACCAACTGAAAAAAATAATACGAATTTAATTCATGCGGCGGTCTGCCTCGCGAAACAAATGTTTTGAGAGGAGATTATAATGATTTAACACAATTGATTCCCAAAATTCGTAACTTCTTTTTTTCATCCATATTCTTCTCCATATTCTCTGTATTGTATGGCTGTCGTAATAAGTTGAGGAGGTATTGGATTATTAATTACTTTCCACGTAAAAATTAAATTCAACTTTAGCTCAAAACATAACGTTACTAGACGTTGTAATAAGGCTCGCCGTTTTGCTCTTATCATATTCATCATACGTCTTCTTCGAGTATATTGTAAATTTTGAAACATATATAACATGCACTTTAACAGACTATTATTTTTATTTTTATTTTGACGTAACGTGAAAGATGTCATTTTGGGACAGGTTATGAAAGTATGAAACGAACAAAATGAGTTTCATGCGTTTACATCGTCATTTGTATCATTTGATACGCGTATCAGTTTAGTATGATACTCCTAATTGATATGCTCGTACCAAGTTGATCCGGCAGCGTTTACATCGTGCGTACTTAATTATTTGGTACGAATATAGTACTTGATACGCGTATCAAATACACGATGTAAACTAGGCCAATAGGTAACTAAATAATCAGCCATTGCAGTCCAGTCCGATCGAAATTAGAATTCGGCGAAAAGATCGGAACGTTCAGATCGAGCCGCGCATGCTTCGGATCAAACAACTCGTAAGCCACATTTATCGGAGCCATACACAGCTCGTGTGCACTTGAAATAAAATGCGCGATCATTAATCGTGATCACAGTTTATTGTACTTGGCCGACGAATCGAGAGTCGTCAATGAAAAATCAATTGAGAATCGGAACGCGAACGGCGGCGCAGAAAACTGCCATTTTTCGCAGAAAAATCCATTTCGGAATCGAGATAAAAATGCATTTTCCTTTCAGAGAAACCGACGGAATGCGGTGACTTTATTTCACGTTTCCTTGCAAAACGGAACAAAGAAGAGAGCAGAAGAAAGCGGCGAGAGGGAAGGGAGGGAAAGAGAAGAAAAATATATATTTAGGGGAACAATTCCTCTTAAAAAGGTAAGTACAAACTAATACTGCGACGACGTAAATTTAACAGAGTAAAAATAATATCTGAATAATGCGAAAGTTAAAAGGAAGAAATGAAAGAGCATAGATTGCGTAGATCGAAAATGGTGTCACGACAGGAGAAGGGTGTGCTGAATGTTACAGCTTATTGTCAGAAAAGGCGATTGATAGCCGAGATTGCGCGTGCAAGACATGAAAAGAGAGACGACGGAGATAAGATACCGAAGGAGGGAGAGATAGAAAAAAAAAGCGGAAAATCGAAGGCGTAGGACAACGAATACGTCGAACCGGTCCAGTCGCTCAAGAGCAACCGCATTCCGGAGGATTTCTACAAGATTGTCGAACAACATCCCCTTTGGAACATCCTGTTGAGATCGCCACTCGGCACGTTCGTTCTCGGATTCTCAAAAAAGCCCTGATAACGAGCACCCTTCGTGAGAACTATTTTCGGCGGACACGGCACACTTTGCGCGACGAGAAATTGGAGCATGTCAGTTTCAAGGAGACGTCGCGCTCGTTCAATGGTAGCGAAATCGAACGAGCCGGCCGTCCGCATATGTGCAACACACGCGTCCGCGTGCAGCTGCGTTATTGTTAGAACTGTATTATGACAGGCTGTTATCCGCCGTGCTGATCATCTCTATACTCGACGTGCCGCGAAAGAAGGAAATGAGATTGTCAGCAACACGATCGAATTAATTTACGGTTCATTGATTGGCAGCCGTCTACATTTTTCACGAGTCAATTGGCTTCTGCTGAATCCTCCATTTCTTCGTACGTAGACGAGCATAGAACACGGGAGTGCACCCAAAATCAAATCTAACTTGCTAACAATAAGACGCGAGGGGATTGAGAGATCGCGACACCTCGTTCCGTAATTTCGCGGAGAAACATCGCGCGTCATCAATTTCGGCTTCGCGGACTGGACACGTTAAAATGATGCACGTTTTATGAATTTCAACTCTTGTCCGCGTTAAATCTTTGCTGGCCTCTCAGCGGGGTCAGCGCCGGGACTCCCGCCGCGGATTATATTTTATTTATAGCGCGATTCAGTCCACGTCGCCGTTTCGCATTCGTATTTTTTGAATAAATAAAGGAACGATCCTTCACCACGCTGCTAACTTGACGCAAGACACACGCGGTACCACATAGATAAATCATAGAAACGAAACGCTTAGCCTCGTGTGCGTAATTTCGCAAAAAGGTGACCTTTAGGTAAGAGCTGAATTTCTGGATTATGATACATTTGGATTTTTGTACCCGTTGAAGGAAAATATCTCACATAAATAATAAATATTTAAACAAAATTTGGGAATATTGAATCGCCAGTAATTAGTTAACAATTAGGTTGAATAATCTGACACAACTGTTTACAGGAAACTTCCTGGAATTCACTTGAAAAGGGCCAAAACCCATGGCCGAAACGTCGTGTTAATAAAGGAAGTTTCCTGTAGCCGGTTGTGTCGGATTATTCAACCTAATTGTTAATAAATATTTATCAGGCATGTCGTTTGTTCTATCAATTAAGGGAATACTGGAGTGATTCTGCACCTCTTACATCTAGAACTGTCAATTCATGAAAACACTTGTGTAATACACAAATTATAAGACTTATACGTACAGATCGAAAGTGTCTCGCTATTTAGACTAAATCGGAGGACAGCATGGTACCATTGAAATTAAGTTTGGAAGCCTATAAAGAAATCTATTCACTCCAAGAAGTCATAGGTTACCTATAACTTATTTCAATGATACCACGCTGTTCTCTAATTTAGTCCGAATAGTGGGGCACTGTCGGTCTGTACACAAAAGCCACACGATTTGTATATTACACAAATGTTTTCATGAAGTAACAGTTCTAGGAGCAAAAGGTGCAAAAAGTGCAGAATCACTCCAGCATCCCCTTAACTTTGATTTTGAATTGATTTCCCTATTGCTCTCGTTACCCATATACGTGCACTGTAAAAATATCACACGTAAAATTACAATTATTATAGTGGGTGATATTGGGACCATCTATTAAAGGCGTATATTTACATGTCTGTAAATTTACACCGTAGGTAAAATTATTACCTTATGTAATAAGTAAACTGCTTGCTTTTAACTGTGTAAATTTTACAATTTGTTGTAATTTTTCATCAAGTATAAACAAGTGTTTACACAGCAAAGAGTAGAAAAAAATTTCTTCGATAAAAGTACATAAATTTATATTTCCGTTATTAATAGTGCAATCGCTACACTTATTATGTGCGTAATTTTACATATTTTTTTTACAGTGTGGTTATGGCGTATTTTCAGCTGAAAAAAAACAACAAATATGATACAAGAATTTCAAGGTGCTAGCTGCGGTTTCTCAAATTGCAGTAAAGTACCCGGCTATTACATAATGCAATGCTTGTTATAATATATACATATACATTCGCTACGATCTCTTTGAATACTTTTCCATCAGCCTATCTCTTTTATCACAAGTTCACGGACGTGAACGGATCACGCGCGAGGGCGCGTTCAATTTGTTTGTGAGGCTCGCGACATTTGCGAATTGGCGCGTTCGACAATACCAGCAAATTATGCAGCTGCACGTTCCGTGCGTGTGTGCGTGTGTGTGTGTGTGTGCGCGCGCGCGCGTGTGCGAGCAGCCGCGCGTGTGTGCGCGCGTTATTATATGCAGCATGCGTCGCAGCTCGCGCCGCATGCCATTTGCGCTCGCGTCGCGAACGACATGTGCGTGCCGCGTTAATTGCGCCGGATCGTTAAGTCACGAAGACAGAAGCGAGAGAGGAGTAACGCGAAAAGAATGTCGACTTATCAGTCAGAGGTAATAAATTCGTATCTCAAGAAGAGCCGCTTCAGTCCCAATTCATTTTAATGCCAAGTTTACAGTCCTCTTAGCGCTTCATTTTTTGCTACTTGCTTTTAATGTTCCTGTCACTTTTTCTTAACTCCGTGCAAACATGTTTTTGAACAACGATAGTGTAAAATTTACGCTGACAAAACATTTATTTTCGTCTCGTTGCCGCGCGTGGAAATATTTATTACGCACCCGGATATAAATATAAATTATATAAACCATTGTGTATTATTGCCATTTTTAAAAAGTGCATTTTAATGCCCCGACAACCATCTCTTCGCGTCGAATTCGTATCGCGGAAAGTATTCGCGCTCGCCTGTAAAATCAATCGCACGTCACGTACGACAACACAATTCGGGCGCGCTTTAACAACACTAATTACCCTTGTTAAGCGATTAGACCACCGTAAAAGAGAGCTCGCATCGTTCGACTAGTAGATAGGATCTAAACGTTTCCGTCGCATCAGCGTCGGCCGCGTCCTTAACTCACTTATATAAGAGTTCATTGAGAATTGCGAGACGTCAACCGAGCGCCGTAACTTGCCCTCGCTCATCTCGATACAACAAAATAGCGTTATTCATCATTTCTACCGAGGTCGAAAGCAATTATTCACGGTATTTATTCTAATAAATCGATAGCGCAATTAAATAAAAGATTAGCTTTTAAATTGCTCATTTCTGTTCAGTAGCTTCTAGTTATATAGATAACACTTTAATTACATTTTAATGCAATTGTCGTAAAGACGTAATTAACTGTAGCGAAAACAAACGCGACAAAAGACACCTGATTAAAAAGGATAAGTTGAAAGACGTTAATTACGTAAAGGCTAAGCCAGCGGTCCTGTTCAATTCGTTCCAAAATCACACAGCGAAATCGATCGCTTTTGCTTAGTTCAATGTTAGGTCGAATACTCGACCTCAATGAGGCTCAATCGTGACTTAAATGCCGGAGGATCTCGTCGACTTCCGGCCAATCAACGATGAAACAATGTCACTAGAATTCATGAAGGCCTTAAAAGCAGCCCGTCTGTGCTACAAAGCGAGATAAGCGAGTCCATTTACGGCAAAGGCTCCTTCTATACGGAAAACAGCCTGCCGCCGGTCGAAAGCCGCAACAAAATCGGATATTCCGGTACACACGTATACATCTGCATATTTATCGGGCGCAGTAATGTACCAGTTGATAACGACAGATGCGCCCTTGCCGCTCGAAGCGAGGCCGACGCGTTGAATGAAATTCCTTCGCGCAATACAAATTACGCAGGAATTCCTGCCGAGTAAACCGCATGTTCACTCGCATAAATTTAAATTAAAAACGAAACTGTTCTACAGACCGTATTTATATGTAATTAAAGTTTCACGGATTTGTTGGAACATTTATCTGTATTCGTAGCGATATTATATACAGGGTGGGCCATTTTAATTTATACAGTCGATTTTTTAAAAAACTAAAAGAGATATGAAAAAATG
>NW_011967118.1:217068-220923 GCF_000949405.1 Vollenhovia emeryi | reverse complement strand
TATATATATTTATTATATATTGTAATAGAACACTAATAAGATATATTCGTCATTGTGCATCTGTGTTATTATATTGCGTCGTGATAATGAAAATTTTAATTGCGGTACAATTATTCGCGCGGCAATTCCGTTATTATGGCCGCACAAATTACGTATAGTTTTGTTAATAAGCCTACGGGAATGCTTTGTCCGCGATGGGAAATAACAATTTTATGCGAATGTAGAGGTGATGTAATGTCCCACTGTCCCATATTTCTCAGAGCTGGTCGTACATTCTAGAGATCGCGATCGTATACACACGTGCGCGGACACTTTTCCAGCTTCCTCAATTTTCACGCTGTCCAATATAGAAAATCTGAAACATGACTGAACAACAGAAACGTCGACGATAACACGTGACCGAAATTTCACATTTGGACCACAGGGATTTACAGACAAAATCTGTGCACACACACATACATACATGTATATTACCGAGGAGCACGTAAGCCAAATGTAGATTTCAGTCTCATGTTATCAGGAGCCTACTCTGTTGTTCGGCCATGTACCAAATGTTTTACATATATTAGACAGTGGATGTGCACAGGTATAAAATATTTATATAATTTATTTTACTTTAATAAAAAAAATTACGATTTCTACAATGCATTCTACACGAGGAGAATTTTCTCTTAAATTTTTTCCTGAAAATTATGTGGGACAACATGGCATTTTCAAGAACTCTATGACAGTTTATTGAAATTTTGCCATACATTTTACCAGTAAAGTAAATATTAATTGCAAGTATAATTGCATGTCCTACGAGTGTATAGTTTTCAGGATAAATTAAAAAAGAAAGTTCTCTCCGTGTATTGGTTTCTTCCTATCTCGGATTTTATTTTGAATAATTTGCACGGGAATAGAGCAAGGGAAAAAGTTTCTACTAGAGGACAAATTATACATCGCTACAAAATATATATGAAAAGCACGTGCGTCGATACGTCAATAGGCCAGTAAAATGGTTCATCGTAAAAACAAAGAGGCGCCATTCCCGTGCGTGTCCTTTTACGCGAGGCCATAAAATAGCCTACGTCCGAGGGATTATCCTTCGGGATACACGTCCGGACATTCTACCGCTTTTTACGATCCCCAGCGAAATTCAGGAGCACCGGAGCGTACGCGATTGGGGCGTGGAAGAAAACTGATAGAAGCATGTCCGTTGAATGCGAACGCGAACAATCGTGTCTTGACCAGAAATTGAAACTGGTATAATTAGACCGGGTTCAATTTTCCACACTGCAGCCAGGGAAGACGCTCTGTTACTCAACAATGAGAGTAGTCCACGTAAGTTTGTAATAACAATCTATCGGCGGTTGAACGTGAAGGAAAGCTCGCGGATCAACGTGTATTTTAGCATAGCCAAGTCATATTCCCCTGCAAGAAGAAATATGGCTTCCTATAAACTGCGACGTCTTCATGTTCGTTCTATAGTGATTCATAACGCAAGCCCATTTTAAACAATCTATAACTCACGTCAAATTTTGGAATAAAATTCTACTTATAATTTTATATGCCATGCCTCCCCTTATGCATGCATGTATTTCGAAATGCGTTTATTATACAACACAGAAAATTATAAGTAGAGTTCTGTTCGGAATTCTGACGTCAATTTTAAAAGCGTCTAAGATTGGAATGACAATGTAACATTTTACATTAACGTTACTCGTGCGTCAATTTTATTAGTTTTTCATAGAATAATTTTCGCCATCCCCTCCTTCGACAATTAATTAAATTATAATAAGTAACCTTGGCACGCTTTATGCACGAGAGTTACACTTTCGCTCGCGTGAGTTCTCTTTTCCGCGCGCACCAGCTTCGCGGCGTGTCTCTGCCTTCCCCGCGGGTGACTCGGCGTTTGATAAAACACGAGGACATTCGGCGGACGTTGCTCTCTCAATAATCTTTTTGCCGAGACGCCGCGAGATGAAGTATCTCACGTCGACGACGGGCGTCGCTCCCGTGTGACAAGAGGAAGGCCGGCGCGCGCTGCGACGAGGCGTCCCGCCGCGCGGAGGCCGAGATGTTTCGAAAGTTAATAATGTAACAAAGCGCAGGCGAGAGCAGAGCAAGTACGTCCACTCTACGGATCCTTGAGCAGAGTCCTCCACTGACCGGGCAAATCGACAGAAACGGCCTTCCTTAAGGGCCAGCCGGTCTCGTCTTCGTTGCGAAATTTTCGATGGTCACGAATAATGTGATTGATTTAATAAGATAGCCACAGCAAATGATTAAATAACGATGAGTTGTCGACCATCTCCCCCTTCTCCCTCGAGCGTAAACAATTTAATAAATTGCATAACCCACATGCCGCCGGTAATTTTGGTACGAACGAGGCAGGGTTTGTGCAACGCTAAGACCATCTCGCGCGAGGACGGCGAGGCGCAACGTGAGGCTACGCAATGCAACGCGTACACGCATATGTGCGACTTTACGACTGCAGATTATGCGCACGGACGGAGAGGCGCGCATGCTTCGCGGGTCTAAACTGGTTTAATACGTCCAATTAATCTAATCATGCCCGATCGTTATTTGTCCCGTGCGAGCACGGTTTTACGTAATACTGACAAGGATTTTCAACGGAGCTATCTCTTTGCTTGTAAACACACTCCGAGGAGATTGATTGTCGACCGTGCATATATCGCGAGATAAAAAGAAATCTCGACAATTTCTTGATTACGTCCGCAACAATCTTATTCAAGTGTACAATAATCACATTTTAATTTCAAACTTTCTGTTCTTAATGATCTTGTTATTATCACGCGCATGCTCTCGAGCGAAATAAATATGCCACGCTCTCGGCGGAGTAAACACTTTCCAAGAAAAAAAAAACAATATCGAGATCATTTCATAGATCGTCAAAGTAATTTTCCTCGCGAATTAAAGGTTGCAATTGAAGTAACAATCTCGGTTGTATCAGCAAACGTCTGGAGAAATGGAAAGGCGCGAAATGAATTGAGAAATATGGAATAAATAAAAGTTAAAGTGTCGGGTACTCTTGACGCGCTTCCTACGCCCTGTACAACGTTCCAATGTTCCCGACTCGCTTTCCACATTCCGCCAATATATAGTACACTGGATGATATTATACATATCCCTTTGGCCCACATGTCGGTCGCGATAACGTAGGTCACCATTAGCGGAGTTAAGCAAAGCCAGGCGTAAATTCGTAAATGGACGTAACACAAGCGCGTGCACAGTGATGCTTCACAAACGCGATTGCCTCGTGCAATCTGCATACCTAAGTACACGCGGCGAGTGCTTGTAAACCTACTTGACCCATTTACCCAATGACCTCGTCGCAAGAGATTTCTGAAGAGAGTATCTACCTAATGGCGCGGGCGAACTTGTTCCTCGAGAGTCAAGAACGCCGACTGATTATTTCGTTTTCTTCTTCTCTTGCATTTTCAGAAACAATACGGCGACGCAGATTCACGGCGGAGGCCTCGCATCGATTTCACGGACGACGCCAGTTGAAGGTAAAACGAAAAGTTAAACATCCGATAGACAAATCTCTGAGATATGCGAGAGATCAATTTTTTATACCTCGAAAAGAATGTTTCAACGAAATAAAAACTGTATATACAGGGTGAGTCTTTCCATATCCGACAAAATTTTTGAGAAGGTAGAACGGATCGAGATGAATGGAAAAGTCCTGTACCATTTTGCAATTTTCGTAATAGTTAACGAGTAATTAATTATTAAAAATCGTTGTCTTAGGCCGGCCTACCGCCCAATTCGAGCGCGTGGCGAGATGTGCGCATAGCAATATCGATCGCCAGGCGGTCACATCTTGCCACGCGCTCGAATTGGGTGGTA
>NW_011967118.1:201575-213472 GCF_000949405.1 Vollenhovia emeryi | reverse complement strand
AAATCGTTGTCTTAGGCCGGCCTACCGCACAATTCGAGCGCGTGGCGAGATGTGCGCATAGCAATATCGATCGCCAGGCGGTCACATCTTGCCACGCGCTCGAATTGGGCGGTAGGCCGGCCTAAGACAACGATTTTTAATAATTAATTACTCGTTAACTATTAGGAAAATTGCAAAATGACACAGGACTTTTTCGTTCATCTCGATCCGTTCTACCTTCTCAAAAATTTTGTCGGATATGGAAAGACTCACCCTGTATATATACGCACGAGAGAGTTAGCTTCATAAATATACGGTAAATCAGAGCTCTTAAATATTTAGGAAACACACATTTTCGAATAGAGACGCTTCGATACTAAAAAATCAGCATGTGCCTACACGAGTTTCGGCATCAAGTCGAGCCAGAGGTTCGTCAGCACCGGGACTCGCGGCACTAATGCAAGTGCAGGTTAGCAGCAACTTTTAAGTACCTACGTGACATCCCCGAGATTTCTTACGTTCGGCGCGCTTAATGCCGTCGAGGTGGGTAGATTCCCGGAGAATATGTTCGAAATAGGTAAGTAGGGTACGCAACGACGTCATATCCTTCGCTCTGTCCCTCGGTAAATCGATTCCTCGTGCCGGGCGGCGATTCCGAGCTTGGCGAACGTTGGGAGGAAGTACGAAACGTACGCGCGCCCGATAATTTAATCAGGAAACTTCCGCCAGCTTACGCGGCTATGCATTTCTTGCAGTTGCCATCTGAGCTACCTGCGCCGACTCCAACGTGCGGGAGAAGCTCGCGGGGAATCTTCCAGCTCCCGAGGATCTTGGACACGTATCCGCATCGTAATTCCGTGGACGTGCTCGGACGCGAATATCTTAGGCTTGATACAAACCGGATTAACTCATGATGAAAATCCTTAAGCCGGAAATATGCGATTGAATCGACGAGGATTTGCGGATATTAAGAGATATATATACTCGGTTGCTTTCAATTTCTACGAAGAGATCATTCGCTTTTTTCAAATACAATGCCGTTAAAACAAAATGGACCGATCGCTTCGCGAAACTTTATGGGAACAGCGTTACAAATATTTATAACGAAATTATTTACCTTTGAATAATAAAGAGTTGATAACGAGGCGGGGCGAAAGACTAATTCTAACGAACCACGGCACGAAATAGACAATCGTATCGTATTGGAAAATTGATAATCGCGTTACCGTTAAAAATTAATGCACAATTCATTCGGTGATGCCTTCGAACGTTCGTTAGAAATAAAAATTATGCAGATTTCGTCGGGAAGAAAGAAAAACGAGTCGATTTAAGGGCTAAAATTCGCGATAAAATTCTGCTCCGTTAAAGTTCTCTACCGTCTCTCCCCTAATTCGCGAGAAGTCTACAGTGACGAGAGTGTCACGGGACGAGGATATTTCAAGACAGGTCGTCCGGACCTGTTTCCGAAGGTGAAGACCTGGGGAATGCGATCTAAATTTGCGGTCATCTTGCATACACATATGTGCATATGTGAGTACGTGTGCCGATATGTATGCGCGGTAAGTACATGCGCGCGTACATATGTATCCGATAGCAGATGGCAACTCGATAGCATAGATGCGATGGCATATCCCAGCCGCTGCCTCTATGCATACATGCGAATGCATCCCCGTATAAAGGGCGGCATCGGCTGCTCCTTTGTTTTCCCTCGACATAAGAGCGGCCTACCGGAACAATCGATGCTTCGTTACCGATCCAAACTCGATATTGGCCGTGACCTTGATGGCTACTATAGTGCGCTTTTTCTACAGGTAGGCAAAAAGGGACTTTTTTGCCAGAAACGTGCGGCAATGTCACGTGTCCACGCGGGAGGATACTTTCCAATCTTTTATATGCTTCAATAATTGTAGCACAGCTACACTGAAAAACATTTCTGGTTGAATATGGACGAATCAGATAATTCCTTTAGGATTTACCAGAATTCCTTTAGGATTTACCAGAATTCCTGTAATCCTACAGAAATTCTGGTAAATCCTAAAGGAATTCTGGTAAATCCTAAAGGAATTATCTGATTCGTCCATATTCAACCAGAAATTTTTTTCAGTGTACGTTTCCACGAAAGCTACAAACTTCTATGGCAAAAGGAATGTGAGAAATTCGTCCCTCTTCACGTAAAGGATTGTAACTTTTGAAAAAAAATGGAGCCACCGATTGTCTCGCTATTAGAAAGAATTCAAACTATTGACAATGTATGGTATTGGTAATTGAAGGTATTGTAAATTGCAGCCGTACAAAAGCAGCCAAGCTTTCCCGCACGATTCATACTTTATAATGCATGTGTGCAGTTTGTACGCGAATTCGTTCCGAACACAATAATTTAAGTTTGTAGTACACAGTTTACAATATTATGTTCACTTTGAATATAAAATTATAGAGCAAAACGGACTTTACATGAAGCCTACGCTATTCCCGCGTGGCTCACATACGACATGCGATACGACATGTGTTGTCAATGATTCAAGTGTTCCAAGATATCTGGTGCAAACTTGAAATCGCGGAATTTAAGACTTGCCGCGTGTTCATATGAAGCTCGTTTTAAAATGCAAATATTCCTGAATTTTTTTTAAAACAAAGAGGCTTATCAATAAAATATTTAGAGACAAGTATTTGCACTTGGACACGCCAGTTGTGCGATGATCCGCTTCTGGCGCGTCAAAAAGTGAAACTGAGCCATCGGATAATTATTCCGTGCTAAACGACGCGTCGAATTGTTTCCACTCGTACACACTATCGAGTATCTCTATTTATACGAAGTATGCGTCACGTCGGTAGCGTCTATACAAAGTGGCTGTACCTATCGTTTACCGAAATTGTATATGTACCGGATGCGGAAATGACGTCTTGGTCGTCTGTTCCCGATGTATCTGTCGCATCCACGACGCGATCCGGAAATCCATAACATGTATTATAAATGGCTAATGTCGCTATATCTGCAGTTTATTGCACCGTATGCGTTGAAATCGATAGTAGAACGTGCAACAACGGAGAAGAACGGTAACAAAACATTAACTTTTAACGCGAGAGATAAATATTTATAACGTCATTGCGATAAATATAGCGATTGTTCTCTTCTAGGAAGATTTCAAACTGTCTTTTCGCTCTACGAAAATTAGCAATAAACAATATTGCGTATAAGAATTACGATATAATCTGTACAGTATAAAAATTACATCACTTTTAGATTTTCTGAACATAACTTTCGTCAAAGTGCATCGAATGTGCTCAAAGTTTTACAGCGGACACCTGATAACAGGCGCATCTTGTACACGAAGGGTAATGAAAGTTGACAAAACACACCAAGATTTTCGAATTTCCCATTCGTGCACTTTAAAACTAGTTGTGTGCTCAAACAATCGAAAAGTGAATTAATTTGGGCTGGCACTGTATGTAATATTGTGAGATTGTAGAATAACGAGAAATTTATCAAGCTACATTTTTGGAACTTCTATAAATTCGTCGATTCTTATTATTAAACCTGCCAATCCGATTGAATTGAAAACGAAATACTTGCTCCTCGCTCATTGACGAAAAATAAGTTGAACGAGCGAGGAGTTAATGCCCGCCGTAAACCGTGTAATTCTTAAAAGATATTTTAATACTTTAATTCGACGCAAGGTGAACATCCGTGAGCAGCAATCGATGAAGAAATAAATGAAGAAAGACACGAGGGAGTCCTCGTATCAATCAGCATAGAAATAACGACGCGATAGCGAATCGTTCGATCCGATCCACCCCCACCGCGCGGGATTTCGAGGCGGTAAAATAAATTCAACGCTCCATGAAGTGGAAACCGCTGCGGAAGACAGCGAGGATGGAAAAAGCGCGCGATAGAGCAAACGAGCACGAGTTCTGGAGAACTTGAGCGCTGGATAATTTATGGTGTCGGACGCGAAGCTGGTCCAACGGCGAGCGAGGGGTCAGGGTCGTGCGGAGGAACGAGTTTGCGAGTTCGTCGGCCACTATATAGGTGATGGCTATTTAATAACTTTCCCTCTCATTTCGCATGGCGAAAAAAAAAGGGGGGAAAGAAATTGGATCGCGAAAGATTGAATAACGAGTTGCGCGCGGATCTGATAATCGCAGGCCCGCCGGATAAATCATTAATCTGAGGCCGCGTCGCGTACGTCGCGACACTCGCCCGACTCGAAAGCGAGATTCGAGGAATTCCCATGACATTCCGCCTGGCAATTTCAGCCGGGTGTATAATTATTATTGCAATTATTATAATATATAAATCCCCCTCGACTTCGGGATTAAAATTGAGACGAAAAAAGGTCGCCCTACCTATCGTCCTTGACGCGCGGACTTTAAATAACATTTTTTGTTGCCGCTTAAAACGCTCGCACGCGAAACGTCCACATCCGCTTTTTTTTTCAACGCTGATATGATAATGTATTTTAAAAGTGGATAATAATCGGAGTACCTAGGGCCGCCATCTGCTGGGTACACTTTCTACTATACAGTGTCCGGCTTATCCGGTCTTATGGTAATGGCGGTTTCACACCGCTCATTTATTAAAATGATCGATAATCCTTACTTTATAATGCAAGACGTAACACGCGCCATACACCGAGTCAAACCCAACGATCCATCTTGGAGAGCGTATCGAAAAAAATTCCCGTACAATAGCTACACGTCCAGTTCATGAAACTTCCCGAACAATTGCATCAACGCGATCACGCGACGTTAAATATAAATTACAATACGGCTCGCGCGATACGCTGTACCCCGGCCAGGGGTTGTAGATTAAATATTAAATGTTTCGCAAAACGTTTTCGCTAAGCGCGAAATACGACTTGTTCGAATAGAAAAAGGCGCGCGAGTTTTAATCGAGCACGATATGACACGCGATATGTCACGTAGTGTGAACAAGATTTCTCATTCTCTTCCAGAATAACTTTGTTGCTCTCTCTCTCTCTCTCTCTCTCTCTCTCTCTCTCTCTCTCTCTCTCTCTCTCGTTGTCTTTTTTTTCGTAAATCTACGAGACTTGCGATACTAAACGAAAAATAAATTAGGCTAGAAAATACAACTGCCGATTTCATCAAACGGAAACAAAAAAAGTAACGCGTCCCGCAAATTGCCTTTCGTCGGCAACTCGATATTCAGTGCACTATAAAAATATGTTGTTTACACTTGGACCAAATGACATATACTGATTCTCGAAGTCTAATGACAGTGATCTTTCATATGAAGTTGGCTTCCATATGGACCGGTGCCATCAGGTGCTCATTACACCACCTCTTGTAAATCCTTTAAAATTAAGTTTAGTAAAGTACTCTCACGCGTCGCGCGCGTATCAAGCTTTTCTCAAAATAATCTGTCAGTTTTTTTGCATCGCGGTTAAAAAATCGGGGAAACACACGAGCCATTTGGAAAGTTCTCGAAAAGAAGCGAAGCTCTCTCTTTATCTTCTTATCATTATCTTCGTTTTCTCAACACACTCTCCCTTTCTAGTAACACCAAGACCATTATCCCATTAAGAAACTCCGATTTGTCAAGTGATGCAAAAAAAAATCTCGAAAATCTCTTCTCAGCGGGGAATTTCTTCAACCGTGGGAATAGGTGGAGGCCCAACGGAGTTAAATCAGGCGAACGAGGTGAACGCGGCAACAAATCACACCTCAATTTGTGGATACTCAATCGCACTTCGAGTTTCACTTCTCATTCTCGCTTTCCACAAATCAGACATTCGTTCACAATTCTATAAAAAAAAATTATTCTGCCTGACGGGACAAATGATCGGGACTCTATACGTGTTCAGAGAGGGGTGGAATTTTCCATGTGATATGTGACATTTGTGCGCGACGGTCATACGTAAGTCATTTCGTGAATTTTTAAAGGGTATCGCTGAAATATACCGTCTTTATCCTCCAACATTGTAATTTTTGTACACGCACGTAGCAAGGCTCGGTTGTACAATACCGTAAGTAACGTTTGTTTAATATTCAAGTTCTACCATTCGGACGTTTAATATGCGCGGTTTTAGTTTCGAGACGGCCAAGAGCCAGCGCCTCTCGTGAGGTGATTGGCGTGTAAAAAACAAACGACGATCGTGCGAGTAACCAATGGTCAGCGTAGACTTTGCAAGCGTGAATTTTCAGTCATACACACAACTATATTGGAATAAATCATTCCGTTCGTAAAACGGTATTGAGCGACGACGATTAATTTCTTGATAGCGTTTGTTAACATCCCAGGGGCAAATCTTTCAAGAACGCGAAAGAGTTTATCGAGCTGGCGAAGAGGGCGAGGTAGAAAGTGAAATATAAAAAATGTAGAGGAGGGTCGCGCGGACTAAGAACGAACCCAGCCGGCCTCCATCTTGCGGAAATCAGTGCCGACGATACTCACTGCCAAGATAATCCGCCGATCCCTTCTCGCAGCCGATCCTTGAGGCTCCGTTGCCTGGAAGGGATGGTGTCTTCCGGTTTAATGGGCGGCCCGCCGCCGCCACCGCCGCCGCCACCGCTGCCGCCACCGGAGAACAACGCCATTCCTTCCGCGTTCCGATAGCGCCGATCGTCGAATCGATACACCCGCGACACACCTCGCGATCTCCCCGATCTTCCTCGATAGTTTCACATCGCGTAACGGACAGGCGCGATCGTAGACGCCGCGTGAGGCACGCGATATCCCGCGGGATGGCCGTTCGCGACTCGTTCCACTCGAGATATTTAAGAGCCGGGCCCACGCTGGAGAGCTGGTCCGGTTGCCGATCGGCCACGACGATCCAAGCTTCCTCCTCGGGCGGAAAAACCCGCGCGCGGGCAACACTCGCGAGAGCGCGACTCCGGCGAGGTCCGACAGCGGTTATCGCGCGTGCACTCGGGTCACATCGGCGAAACACCAACTCGCCGATCCGCGATCATCAACGAATCGATCGGGCGATCCACTGACGCTATTCGCCGCCGACGACGACGAGCGTGTCAGCTGCGCAGACAGACACCAACGAGCCGCGAACGGATCGCGGCCAAGACGACATCTGATGATGACCGTTGGCAACGACGTCACTCACCTCTCTTATATTTCCCTCCGCGTCTCGCCTCTGACATGGTGCCAATTGTCGCAAATCCCCGGCACACCACGAGACTACAGGAGCGACCAAATTCGGTTAACTCTTTGACAAGCGCGGGCGCGACAATGAAATCACCTCTCGGTAGGGGCCCGTTCGTTTTGGGGGATCGACGACGAACAGGGAAATCCGCATGCGTCCGTATGAAATAAATACTTAAGAAATTTTTCCAAAGCCTAGGCGCACTTGACGGCAAGCAGTTTTACGCTAACGGATTGTCCCAGAGATGTTTATGAGACTCTCGAAATGTAATCGACAAGGGCCTCGGAGTATAAAAGTCCTAAAATATTGCTAATTTTGTCAAATTTCACACGTTTAACGGTATTTCATAAATTAAATTATCTTAATCCACTACGAATGATATTAACAATTTTGCAGCGTTAATTAAATATCGTAACCGATGGATGATAATCCAAAGTATAAATAACGTGCGCGCTGTTTAAACCAGAGAAAGCCTCTTTTATGAAAGTCTCATAAAAGATTTAAGTATTTAATATCCCCCCCCCCTCTCTCTCTCTCATAAGATTTATTCTCTTATTCTCATAGAATAAAAAATTATTTCATGTTAGAGAACATCTTCAGTAGTTGAGAAAGAAATTGCCGGATAGGATTTATCGAGCAATCTTTTATCTTTACGGTTATCCATCGTGACGTAATCTCTATTACAGTTGGTATACCGACTTAATAATTTATAATTAATTACTGGAGCGATATTTCTAATTAAAAACTCAAAGTTATCGCGAGAGAAAAAAAGACACACGCGCATGACAAGCGAATGAATCGGCCTGTACAACAGTGAAATAACGTGGGGATGTTACCGATGAGACCGAAAATACCGGTGTCGCATAATGTACTCACGCGTCTCCGCGCGGTTCTAATCTATGCGTTATCTCGCGTCGACGGTACGCGAGAACTGCGCACTCATCAAAATAATAAAGAAACGCGATTGAGAAATGCATTAATCAGCGCGGTTGAAAACTAACAGGCGTGGTGGTTACAAAACATGTTTTTCGACAACCATTGTGCTCCCTTCGTACCTTTAATCATCGCGCCATGAAACGCACAGTGTTTTACGTCGAAAGGGTACTTGCGAACAATAATTAATCATTCGTTGTTTATTAGCGTACGAGTAGTGTGTAAATTCCAAAGAGATCGCCCGGGTTTACAAACGCGATCCGTCGTTCGTCGTTAAAACGCACACTTCTTGTCGATTCGCCGTACAAGTACACGGACGGTCGAGGATTGAGGGAAGAAACGGAGGGTAAAAGAGGTGATCCGCGAAGGAACTGTCGGGGGGAGGAGGAAAAAAAGGGAGAAGCGCCGTTAGGAATGCCGAGAGAAACTGATCGCCGAAGATGGATCGAACGCCCTCGTAGACGAAACGACATCACGGACGTACGCGATAATCAATCAATCGATCCTCTCTCGACAGACAGCTCTACTCGCAGGATAACATAACGATCTACGGATGTTCTTGCACCTGCAATATGAGGCTCTTCAAGGGGGAATGGATTGAGTTTGCGATACAGTCGGTAACGCGATTCACGTGAAATATAAAGCCGCTTTACGCAGCGAGTCGTTTATGTTACAACTTATTTTTCTCCGGTATTTAAACACTTCGTGGGGCTGATTGCTCCTGCGAGCGGGACGGCTCGCGTAAAATAAAATTTAAGAAAAAAAACAACAAGAGGATCTTTAATGCATCGACGTGTACACGACCATCTTGGTTCTAAAGGCAGAGCCATCAAATCGAACATAACAACCTCGGTTAAACTTTATTACATCGCGCTGCGCGCATAGTCAAGGCCGCGACGATGATAACAGCCGATCTTAATTATATGGAAATCGAGCGGAGTCTTATTGCTCAGTTGAGACATAATGATTTCCTTCGGAACAGCTGCGATCGTCCGAGTAGCGTAATGATCAAAGTCAAATCACAATGATTAAACGACGGAATAATATTTGGGTAAAACGCCTATCGAAATATTACGTTAATTCGGCAAAGACGATAAGCTTGTCCAAGCGATTGTTGTAATATCGTCGTGATAGCAGGATAATTTTATTATAATTCCGTCACATTTGTGCGACGGCAAACTAAAAAGGCAATCTTTTTAAATGCTCTTATCCGGTCGCGCTGCGAAATACCTACAATTTGCGTTTTACAGCGGCATGTTGGAAAATTGAATGATTAAGAAAGTTAGATAATCTCCGAGAACAAAGTGAATACGTGGCGCAATTTCAAAACGTTAATTCCCGCGTGTGACAACCGTTGATACATAAAGATAGTTTATCGAGCACGCTCGATGAATCGGAACGAAAAGTTTCAAAGTAGCTATCTGCTTTCAGGATCATCGTACGTTTGTCTACCCTATACCGGAGGTAGGTACCTACGTCAGCGTTTCGAGAGCCGCTTCAATGGCCTTGTAACATATACAAAGGGCGACCTATAAAATCCGCAACACAGTTCAGCCGACATTACAGCGAAAACTCGACTACAGGGAGTTAAATGTGGCGGCGAATTTTCCGGTGCGGAAATTCCCATCGTTGCCGATACGACGACGACGAGCTTTTGTGCCTCGCTCAAGGGCGTTACCAAGGTTAAGGTCACAATCAAGGTCGTGCCAGTAGCAGCCGTTAATCCCGGTCCTCGTTCCTCGTGGCGAACACACCGGCCTACGCCTCTCCATGTCGAAAGCCTCCCAGTATTGATCTCCCTTCGCCCACCAAACCCGACCAATCCCAGCTGGCATTGCATGGTAACCAACACGCTCCGCCACGCTTTCCGAAGAACCAACCTACCGCGGGCTGTCCCTACTACCTGGGCATTCGAAAAATCTCGTGATAACCGATACTAAAGCCGCGATTTCGTCCGTCGGCACGACGTGCCTCTCGTGCGTATCCTCGGACGTCGTCGACCTTCGCTCAAATCGCGTGACGATCGTCATCAGGGATACATTCAATCTACGATCGGTGTTTAGGCGCTGCCTGTTAAATTATTTATTTGTCGGTTTTTACCACGGCCGTTCATTTAACTCGGCTTTAACGAGAATTGACAAACTAATAGAATCGCCGTGCGTTAACGTTCTACAGCGATCGGTTGGCCTTCTTCAATTTAGTTAATCTCCTTTTTAAGGTAGAAACTAAAACGGGCATGCGAATCTACAATATTTTTAAGTAAGAATTAAAACTAAAATATATAACGCTGACTTTTCTTCTAGAAAGCGAATAAACGGATTTTAAATGCAATCGAAATGTAAGCAGACGCACGTATCGTAATTTTATTTGAATTGTTGCTCAAATAAAATGGGATATTCAAGACATTATCTCTTTTGTAGAATTAATAAAATATTTAAGTTCTGGTAACATCAGGTGAAACGCGACCTTGACACGTCTAAAGCCACGAAAGCGGGTCATTCTCACGCATTCCCTTGAAACTCCTACACTTACAATTGGCCCACCAAGATGTTCTAGGTATTGCGCGATTGTTTCGGAAAGTAGGCCATACCCGGCCTACTGCACTCGTAAGGACACTGCACCTGCGCGTCGCAGCATCGCGCGGGTCCGTTGAGTGTACTCGCGCTTCCACAATTTGGTCTCATCAAAATTTTACGACTCTTATTAACCAATTTCGTGTTTTCAAGCATCATTATATTTTTCAACATTTGCTCTTCTCGTTAATACTTTCGCCATTATCTCCGCTACCTAACTCAATTGCAGTAAAGAAACTTGAGTTCAAATGGAGTTATATGCGATTTGTGAATTGCAAGATTGTGCCTGATTACCAATTGCCAATCGATACTAAAAATATTTACCTCGCGTGACGTCCGCAAATTGAACGAACGATCGAATAAGCGCCACTACAAAAAAAAACCGCTCGAATAGAAATTCCTAAATCCACACAAACGATTCAACTAACGGAACACGATAAACAAGACTGCATGAATCAAAGGTCATTTGACAGCAAATACTTCATTGTAAGCTGCTGATCGTATTAAAATGTAACAGTCTTTTTTACGAATTAATGCGTGGCCCCTCTTACGGCCTTTTGTGTACGTATGTAAAATAAATAACGTATGCAATATAAATAATATTTAAATAAATGTTTTTTTTTTATATAGAAGGGAGAACAAAAACTGTAGATTTCGCAAATCCGCTAAATGCACCCGAGCTTTTTACACGGGAAAAACGTGAGTTTCATGTTAATTGTACCGCTACATGTGTGCGTATGTTTTTTCATAAACTCGGAAGAATAAATTAAAACGTGCAATATGCACGTTTGCATTGTATTAGTACATATTGCGTATTGAACATCACGAATACGCTTGTGCGTGTGTATGAAATTGCAAAAACAGCTGCTAACAATTAAAAGAAGGCATGCCTGCCATCGTTCATTCGCGCAATATTTTTTCCTCTCGCGGTCGCGACGTTATGTAATTTTATGCAATCTTCTGCCCGTTTCGAACTCATCTATACCGTTGTGCACGCCGAAACGCAGCAGAATTGAGCAGACTTTGCTATGACAGTGCAGATAAGAACTTTCCAGAGCCATCATGTAACTATATCCCGCTGCCCTATCTCGTGTCTCGGCTTCGTATCAAGCCCACACAAGTATTCCAGTAAATCGCACGCAAAGGCATTCCTAAGGGAAATACCTTACGCACACAAAACCCGTCTCAAAATTCGGGAAATTTTGAAAGCCCGCAAACTAAAATTTCAAATTAAAAATTCCAGAAATTCTACATATACGTATAATATCCAAAAACCTCCAAAATAAAAAGTTAAAAA
>NW_011967118.1:183550-199823 GCF_000949405.1 Vollenhovia emeryi | reverse complement strand
CTATTTGTCAGAGGAAAAAGTAGTACAGGACTTTTTTACCTGATTTGATCTCAGGAATATGCTGTTGCAATAGCGCTCCAATTATGGAAAATTTTTGTGTATTGTACCATCTACCACATACATAAAAATTTTCAATAATTAGAGCACTATTGCGACAGCATATTCCTGAGACCAAATCAAGTAAAAAAAGTCCTGTACTACTTTTCCCTCTGACAAACAGTTTGTTGTCATACATCTGTATGTTTATGCAAGATGTATAAATACGTTGATGTGTGCACAAATTCATATGAAAAGGCATCGGTGATGCCTGGTGTACAGTGATGGACAGAATGGTTGCAACACTGTTTTTCTTTTTTTAATAAATTTAGGAACGTGCATTTGGATTCATGGTTACGTTCCAAAATCTTTCGAGGGATATTTTACGCAATGGCCATTACGAAATCACTTTGAGCGTTGCCGATCTATTTCTCGAGTAAAATGATCCTCGGAGAAAGTGTTTTGGAACGTAAACCTGAGTCTAAATTCCTAAACTCATTTTTGAAAAAAAAAAAGTGTTACATCTGTCCATCGCTGTACGTACGAAAATCTCTGTCGCTATTTGTATGATGCTGTGAAAGGAGCGCAAATCTGATCTCGTGGCAAGGACAAGCTCTGCGGGTCTGAATGCGAAAACGCGCGAAAAAGAAATAGGTCACGTACAGACGGGTCAAATGATTCGGCCGCCGACATTAACCTTCATAACACACCGACCTATCATCCCATCCCGCGCCTACATAGCGCGAGCATGTCGCGAACGTTATCCGGCGCGGTGCAATGTTTCGTAGCACGTAGCGCATATTGGATTATAATGAATCCTCTTACGACGCGGCGCGCAAGGCTCTCAAGGTTGCACCGCGACCTTTGCCATTATCAACAACGAGTCGCGAAAAAGTAAGCCCTCTCTATGCAACTCGATGCGAGGAGCCCACGGAACTCCAGGAGGATCTCCCGCCGTCTTATTCCGACTCGGTGGATCGCCAACGTTCCTCAATGTTGTACGGCTGAATCTACTACCGCGATCACCGATGCGAACGCGAGTACAAACGTCGCGAATGATAAATACTGTTACATACCGCGATTTATTATTATTGTTATGTTAGCGTCATTACATCGCGCATCTTACTCTGTGTGCTATTGTTAAATTTATCATTTATCACGGACCTCACACCGAGTCCATTAGTATTAATTACAGCTGTGTATATGCATATACACGAATGAAATTCAACGCGTAAAGTTTACTTCGGGACGTACGTTTGATTTATTATTCACAGCTAAAACTTTGTGCACAATTCGTCCTACATTATTGGCGTAAACTTTCATTCTCTTTCGTACCTTTATTCCCCGGTGTCGGACTCGTCGCGTTACTCGCGAGAACGAAACAATCGGAAACGAGGTGTCTCTTTGTCGTGCAAGTCGGACTTCCAGCGAAATATGCAACGGACGTTCCTGCAGTTGCACCTGCTTGCACGCGGGCGACAAGGCTCATATGTAAATGCGTCTCGTTATTATACGAGATGTCGCGACAATATAAAAATGACGCAGCTGCACCCGTAAAATCCTTCCCATTTACGGGAGATGCAATAACAAAAGGGAAAAATAATTTTAAAAAAAGGTGCTAAGCATTTTTAAGGAAAAACGTGTCAAATCGTGGATTATGTTTTGTCACTGTTGCACTAACATCTACATGAAATGTTTGCAGGTTGTCCAAAAAAAATCGTACGTTTGTTTTTACTGTCTTTCTGGCGCAGAAAATGTATTTCAAAGAGAACTTGATGCCTGACATGCACAGCAATTTGAATAAGTTATAAGGCAATTAAGGCCTTCAAGTCAAAAATGTTTTACAGCCGGCAGGATTAGTTTTTTTTAATTAAGGGATACATCTAGAAAAAAGATTTATTTAAGTTAAACAAATCAGATACGTTGAAATCATGTTTCTTTGAGTCTACTAAATTTTTATTAGTTTGTACCAAAATTTGCTAAATTTAAAAAAATAGATATGAATTCTCTTACACTGAGAAAACAGTCACTGCAAATTTATTTGTGGCATATAACGTTTATTTTAGCGAAACAAACAGTATATGCCACAAATAAATTTTCAAAGACTTTTCTCTCAGTGTAGAGATTCTGGACTTAATTAAGGAAAATTTTGGTTAAGGTAAAGAAAGCATTTCTTCGAAATTAGATAAAAGTCTAGGTCAAAATTCTAAGAAAATTTGTTTGATTTCGCAGAAAAATTTTCTGGACACATGAAAAATAAACTTTTTGGTGCACTTTGCTATCAAGCGCACGTGAATCTAGTTCTTACAATTAGTCTTATCTTTTATGCTTGTTATTCTCTGAAATTACACCTTATTTCCGCGTCTCCTCAAATGTATACCGCATTACCATTCATAAAAACGCGCGTGTGTACGTGTGTACGGTGTGCATCGTGTATGAATGAATCTAAATATCCGTAGCGTATTGAGAATTTGAAACTACAGGCTCGTTAACGATAAGTCTAAACGATTGTACGGGAAACGGCATCAGTCTTTTGAAGTAAATTGTCGTTACTGCATTTTTAAAAGTTTCGCTATTACTATTTCCCGAGCAGAACCTGAACATTGGACTTTTCCCTTCCTCTGTGTTGTGCATCGTGATACGGCGAATACCGGCTTGAAGGATTAATAACGAATAGATTGTGAATTGATCACCGTAAAACTATAGACCTGTATATCCATTATCAAACTATACGCGCGTAAGCTGTGTATGTATAAAATATGATGTTCATGGAAGAAAAGTGTCATTTTTGCACATTTACGTCACTATTACGCTTGACAATTCATTTTTCATCAACGAAAATCGCAAACTTTAATCCAGATGCAACACCCCGCGATATCGACGCGCTGTCTGTGGTCGATAAGAAAAGAAAAAAGACAGTGAATGTGAGCAAAGTGGGGCGCGTTAATGAATTTCCTTATCAAATCAGAGCAGCATCGTGCCGCGAGTCGCTATTATTATCTCTCTCATCGATCAATACGACGTATAGCCGTAGCGCACGACGACTTGCAAATAACACCAAAACAGCTATGCGCAGGAACCTCACCCGCGGACATTCGTTTATACAGAGGCTCGCTTTGGCAAAAAAAAAATATCCCGAGAGATGGAGAAGATACACGTTTCGTTCGCGGAACGCTCGCGTTTTTAATTGGTATCGAAAAGGGGAAAACAACGAGATAAAGCACCGTATATATTCGCACTGCGCATCTCGCGCTAAATGCGGCTGTCAGTTTTTCACTCTGACACTGAATATACATTTTTCACGATAGATAAATCTCAGAGTAACATACACTCGGTGAAAAAAAACTCGCAAACTCGAAAGTCACAATTTGCCTCGAAAACATTCCTTCGCATAAAACATTGTTTTCGAAACTCCTCGGTACTCTTTCTCATTTGCACGTGACATTATTTGACACTAGATTTATTCTTCCTCCGGATTTTATATTATATAATTATGTTTACGCATATATGTGATGGCGCGCGAGACACCACCCTGCCTCTTGGTGTATACATTAAATTAAATTTGCCGAAATGCACTTTCATTCTTCCATCTCAATTTTTATAACACCTTCGACACAAAATCATGTTCACACGAGAATTAAAAATAATATCGACATTTTTAATAATTTTACCGTTAAAACTCTACACACAATCACAGAAATAAATTCATATCTGCACACATATGCTATTTCCGGCAGATTCTGGAGAGTGGTGTGTCACTTAGAATCATCTGGACGGATTAATCACCCGAGCGAGTCGGCTTCATTAATCGCGATAATTTCACAAACGACCGCGCCTACGCCAATTTCCACAGCCGGTGTTTTTCTCATCCGGCAGAGAATCCCATTAGGAGACACGCGATGTAGGCCCCGGGACAAACAGAACGGCACATCACAAAAATTATTTAAGTATCGATTGAAAACCAGCCAGGTAATTCTGTCATTAATAAATTCACATAAATATAGTTTATTGAAGCTATCGTAAAGTTAACTGAATTTTCTTCTGTCTCGGATACATCTTATTTCGCGCCTAAATTTCTTCACTTCTGATGTCACAATTCTACTATTTTGTACTGAACTTGTTTATAACGGACGAACTTCTTCCGGCAAATTTCATTCATTGAATATCAAAACGAACGCGTTAATCCCTGTACTTCCGGATAACGGCCAGCCAGACCTATCGTAATCCAATTTAACAAATTTAATTAGTTCGACTGGGATGACTCTTGTTACCGAAGAATAAAGGATATAAAGTGACGCGAACGAAAGATACAACAAGAAAAGCGCTTTGCTGCTGGTAATAACGTATTTTCTAACTTAGTATGCGAACGTATTTTATTATTTCGTCGGTGCAAGAATCGAGGTCAGTACGGATTAAAATGTAGTTAATATATGATATTGTCTGTATGCGCGCTATAATAATTCCCTTCTACGAGAAAAGTATTTCGCAATTTCACGGCTTTCTACAGGTCCATTCAGTCCTTTATAGTTAAAGCTATTAAAAGAAACACATACACGTATCATCACGGTGCATAAAGATGAGTTGTTTGCTTTCCAATTAATGTCGGATTTGTCACTTCGTTTCCTCGAAATTGCGCCGCGCGAAACAAATGCAGATGGATTCAAATTAGGAAATTTCAAAACGCACGATTTTAATGATTAAGCTGTTTAAGTATGTGCTACGTAGATATGCAAATTGTAATTAGAATTAAAGAGAAAGAATTGGAACCCGAATTAAACACCGAGATAAAATATTATTATTATTAATATAATAATATTAATCCGCCCAATATCGATGTAAAATATAAACTTGCCAAAAGATACATTGAGAAATAATCAAATAATTTTGATAGTCATTTTCATTAAAATTTTTAATCGCAGCGATGATTTCTCATATTGAAATATCGTTTAAGAGAAAAGAGAGAAAATGGAAAAAATATTGGATCTGTGTATTTATAGAATATTATAGTGTAAAGAGGAAAACAGCACGTCTCGAATCAATGTCACGCAATGCAACGCACCGTTTTAATTCGACGTTAATGCAAAACGTCCGGATGATCTCCGGCAAGGGTGAAGGTTATTATCCTTCGCTGGCAGAATTCCAACAGTCGAGTGCATTCGAGAAGAGTGCTTCGCCGGCGTACTTAACCCTCGGTAGATTGAAAAGCGATAAAGCTCATTTTCCCCCTTCGCCACTCGTCGCGACGATGCGCGCCTCAATGAATCCTGTTATTCGATCTCGAAAAGATCGACTCGCTCCTTTATCTCTTGTGCACCACGGCTGGTTCCAATAAAATCTTCCCATGGTGTTACCGCGTCGCGTCTTGTCGTCAAGACGAGAGAAAGAGAGAAAGGGGGGGGGGGAGAGAGAGAGAGAGAGAGAGAGAGAGAGAGAGAGAGAGAGAATAGATCAAGAGAAATGAGATTGTCTGAATGCCATACAAGCACTATTTTATGAAGATGCTAGATAAACCAGGCACGTGGCGAAAGCGTATGTTTTCAAGGAATTCACAAGTAGCAATAAAAATAGATAAAATTACTGTTACATTTAACGATTTATTTTTACTATAATTTTAAATCATTCCTTTCAATAATTTTATACTACCCTTTTCTCCTTTTATTTTCTTCATTAATTAAAAATATAATTTATATCTTTCATAAAGTATATGTATAATAATTGTCACTGATTTTATTAGAAATATGACAATCTCTCTTATCTTTATATTCTGTTATACATTTCATTTAATCAGATCAGTTCACACTGTTTCTAATTTTGTAATATTATATTCCAAAAAAAAAAGGTAAAATAGTTATAAATTTATAGAACTTTTTCACACACTAACATTATATAATTTTAGCAAACGTTAAGAGTATTTAGCGGCACAGAAGAGTTTAAGCCGCTAATAAATACGAATTGTCCTGTAGAGCATAATTATGCGAACTATATTTCGTTTAATATTCCAATGATCTGCAGCTCTTTTTACGCGAAATGAGGCAAACGTAACGTTTTCTTTCGCGTATTCTACCGACGAGGCATAAAAGTTGACAAAAGCCTGCGCGCATGTAATTATGCGTAGTGATCATTATCGTGGTAATAGCCTGTGTGCGAGCGTGAAAATAAGTCAAATGCCTACATTGAAAAGGCCCGAAAGGATTGACCGGCTCCGGTTTCGCGATCGCGAACGCGGTGTCTCTGCGAGTCCAGTTGACTCTCTTACGTCGTAGAGTCGTAGACGATGCATATTTGCACAAATATCCTAGCTAAAATGAGGCGTAAAAGTTGACGAACAAAAGTCTGCGCGCGCGCGAGCGCACGAGTGATTATCATCGCCGTAATTGCCCATCGTGTCGGCATGGAAATCGTTTTTATCGGTCCCGTCATCGCGCGCGTAACAGCGTGTTAACGCCTGTTTAATCAAGAAATATCCCGGTTCTCGGCAAGGGCTGCGTTTAGAACAACCGTTTAAGATTTTATTCGCGTGCACGTCAACGATGCGTCAGTGGTACGTCAATAGCGCGTCAACTCCCCTGATGCCGTTGTTTACATATAAGAATGCATCGGTACCTTCGGCCTTTAACATTTATCTCAACACTCCCGATACATATGTAGATCTCGTGCCTAAAAGTCTCGCAGTATCGACTGCAAAGTCAGCACAAAGGAAATCCCTTTTTATCGCGCGACAGCTTAAACAATCAAAAATAAAATAAAACGAACGCATAATGCGATATTGTGTCTGCTATTATAAGCTCGTTCATTGTATCCGACAGAAAATTGCGACTGTAAACGCAAGGGTGTTAATTTTAATGATAAATTCTCCAGCCAATTTGAATTTTCAATTAAACTGTCAAAGCCCCAATATCCACAAAACATTCATTATTCACGAATATGCGGACTTAATGTAGATAGATTTATCATACTTGATAACGATAGATTTTACTCGCCTCGTGAGGGGAAACAAACAAATCTCGCGCCTCATCCAGAAAAGCAAAGTTTACAGAGCAACGAAATGTATGCCACCCATCGTAACATTCCCATTTCTCCACCTGATCTTGAAATCGGTGCTGAAATTGCATACGCACTTGGCGATTCACGCTTGCATTCATCTCTTTCGTCTTCGTTTCTACTTAAATTGTTCGACAAGGCGATATCCGAAAGACAATCTCCCGGTTTCTCCTCGAGATAACGATAGAAACCTGAGATTAATCAACATACGGGTGGATAACCGAGGCGCAACCCCTTCTTCACCTGTGGTTAACCGTCGAATATAAAGCCGGGGAGCTAATCGGAAGCGACAACCCGAGACTCTGCGGTCTCTTTCAAGATCGCGGCACTGCGAGAGCCAAGGTTAACCGATCTATACGTAAAGTTAATCGAGGAACTGGTCGCAAACAGAGCGCGCGACGCAATCGAGATAATCGGGAATCGTGCGCGATCGGACAAAGTCCTCGCGGAAGGATCGTCGCGAGGTAACTGACGTTTCACCGATGTTCAAACGGAAGCGCGCACCCTCCGCGCTTCGGGGCACCCTCCCGCTCTCTACCAGCGAGGTAACCTTTCCCACCCCTCGGGCCGAACGCGTCACGGCCTAACCCACCCTCAGCCGCGACCCCAGGACCGTAGCCACCCCGCCGGGTGGAGACTCCACCTCCCTTCGCTACTCGTGTGTCTCGTCCGCCCGTCCCTCACGACGCAGATGGACGGGATCTGTTGTCGAGTTGCCAACGGAATGGACTCCTCCTCGTTTACCCGCCATTGTCTTACTCGTCACTGTCGTCGCGACGGTGCATTGAGAAATTGCGTCGAACAAAAAACAGAGATAAGAGACGAACCGTCCCGGTCCCTCGCACGAGTATCTTGTCGGCCCTTCCGATCTTTATTTCGCTGCAAAAACATTGCTACCACACGCCGTCGATAAGTCGTTACGTCAATTCAACGACTGTAAAATGCTGTAAAAATACTTTGCCACGAGAGGCAGTAAAATTATACAAGATGCTCTGGGATGTAGCTGTAAGAGCAATATGTTTAATTCAGGGTCGAGCAGCGATAAATAAAAATGTTCTTTGTTTATATACGAAACCAAATTAAATTGAGACGCTTCCAACGTTGTAGTTGAGGAATGATAAATTGTGTCAAACTTTTGCAAAATCCTGTACGTTAAATGCATGAAATTTCTGCCATTAGCCGTGATAAACGTTCAAATATAATTTCCTGCATTAGCAGATGCATCGAGTAATCGATGAAACTTCTCGCACCAATACAAAGATAAGCAACGTACGCCCATATGCATCGATGATAAAAATGACACGTCGGAAATTATGCAATGCGCATCAACGGAGTGAAGTTAAATCATCTGACGCAAACGGATACTTAATTTGTTCTCGATAACGCGCAAATCGAGTACACGGATCATCACAATTTTCTCGAAGGCTGAAGGGGGTCAGTCAGTGTGGGTCGTACTCAGTGCAGTAGGAGAAGGAAAACGAGAGAGAGAGAGAGGTTGTGTGTGAGAATGAAAGAAAGAGAGAAAAGGGTAGAAGGTAAGAGAGGGTGAAGGGTAAAAGAGAACGAGAGAGAGAGAGAGACGGAGAGAGAGAGAGAGAGAGAAGGCGGTAAGAGGGCGTAGTAAACGGAGAAGCACTGTATATAGACTCGAAAAGCCAAGAGAAGAGCAGAGGGTTGGTCGATGCCGCAAGGTCGTTCGGTATCGACGGTCTCCCCCGGTCCTCTCTTGCCCAGTGTGTCCCGATCCAATTGACGTTTCGTTACTCCGCCACGATTCATTGAGGGCCAGCGTGTGACAGACGTTTCTAACCATCGGCATAAATCACACACGGTGCTACCAAAGGTGTGACTCTGCTCGATACTTTGTCACCCATGCCGAGGCCAAGGTATCAATATATTCAATGTTAGGTCAGAGATAATCGATACTGAGATATTTTTCAACGATACACGTTACAGAAATATGTTAGGGAATTGTAATAATTTCTTTGTACACATCAAATTAGAAGACAATATAACAATCAGGCAACGTCGATGTGTAAAAACTAACCAAATTAGCCATCGTCTACATGAAATGTAACATCCTTGGAAATCTTATTGTACATGTTTATTTAAATAACGGAAGATTTATATGCTATCAAGATCTTCGATAAAAGATGATAGGTAATACAGAGGAAGTTTATTATTATTAATTCAAATTAATAAACAAGTGTGAAAGTTAAAATCCAAATCTGGGAGATCCGTCGTTTTAATATTTAATCCCGATATCTCCTGTTACCCCAGTCCGATCCCAAGATTCTGCTAAAATCAGTCTGATGTTTCAAGGAGATGCTAGAAAGCTCGTCAGCTGATCGGCCGATCGATGTCACGCGTGGTTAGATAATCGTGATTAAAAAGTCATATTATCACTACATCGCTCCGGCACTGTTCGCAACCGACCAACTAACAAAGTCCGTCGCTATCTATAAATAGCGAAATCTATCGCCGGAATTATTATTCTCGCATTATTACCGTACCAGCGTGCATACACCTCTGTCAATGTCAGTTTATCCATAACCCCTCGCCACGAAGAACATTATTGATGCACAATCCAAAAGCGAATGCAAAATTAGCGATAACTCGCGATGATATAGAATATAGATAAACGCGTGTGTATCACGTGTATTGTTATATTACACGTAACCGTGCTACAAAACGTACTGTACAAAAAAAAGTTTTCTCGCACGACGCAATTTTATGCTGCCGTGATAAATTTTACCAATTATTGTACAAACAGCACAACGGGATTTATTAAAAATTAATCTAAGCAGTTTAAAAACAAATCTTATTTAGCAAAAATCTAGTTTTATTAAACCGGCATATTATTTCGCTGTAATAACCAATAAATTTCAACACTGTTATCAAGACAGTAACAGTTGTGCTACAATAACAAAATATACATGTACATTTGCTATAGAGTATTTTTCTTCAGTAGAAAATTTATATTTCTATACGTCTTATATAAATTTATTAAGTAAAAATTAAATCATTTTATTAATTTAAATTTCATTTTCTTAATTTCGTTAACTCCATTCGTTTAATTAGTTAATTAATTTTAATATCGGATAATTGGTTATAGTAGCAAAATTTAAACTTCCACATTAAATAAGGAGTAGCAGCAATTTGCTGCGTCAGCAAAATTCTTTTTTATCATGTGCATGCTTTATGCCAGTAAATATCTGTATCCAGATATATTTTCCCCTAAAGACTTATATCGGTAAATAAGATATTTATAAAGCTAAGCTAGCACACATATTAACACATGCATCTGCGTTGTTCAAGTAAAGTAATCTGCATATATTTCACCATTCGACATTCCGATTGGAAACATCTGCGCACCGTTATTGATCCTTTATCAGTCTACCATTAACTGTTGAACGACTAATTATAATCGTACCATTGAATATGCCTCGCGAGTTTTATATAAAAGCGCACCCCACGTTTTATAGAAGACCTTGGACGTCAGTGCAACGGGAGGATATAATGAAAACGTGAAGCTCGACGAATCGAAAATAGAAAAAAAAGTGGAGAACATGTTCAAGCGACAAGGCCATCTTTAATGAGAATTCGGGCGATATTTTCCACTGGTTTCGCAAAACTGCGACTAAAATTCGAAAATGAAACTAGTCGACTATTTTCTCGAGCCGTATCCAAATGAGCGCGAACAAAGACGAATGAACAACTCCCTTCAGCGAGTACTCCTGCTCCGTTCGTAGTCGTCGAAGCGTATTCCCCATTCACATTTTCGCGCTCGTTTGCTTGTCCGTACTTGTCGGTTTTAGATAGCTACATACCTGTAGAATCACCAAACTTAACAATAGGTTTTCCGTAACGAGAGATTCCACAACCATTGCGTATTGCGATAGCGTATTCTGGGATTAATTGCAGTCGAAAGGTTTTCAATATAAAAATGCCGAGATGATGCAGCTCTACGGGATGCGACTCTTAAATTATATGCGCACAAAGTTGGCCGTGACATCACGCGGAGTTGGCGCGCCAAGGTCCGAATTGCGCTTACACGTGCACCTATGTCATCTGTTATTGATTTTCATGGTTCAGGTGATATTGGCTTTTATTGCACAGCTGATCTTGTCTTTCGGTTTCTCTTGCGCAGGCACGTGTACACGTACGCGAGATTAATTCCGCAGGTAACAAATAATTAATAAATAAACGTTCACCTCTGGACTGCGTTATCCAGTCGCTCCCGAATCGTTCCCTCCTTTTCTCCTGTTCGCCCAATATTATACCACGCCATTTACGTGGTACTCGCTCGTGACAACACGTTTAATTACGATCACGCAAGCATTAATTACCAAAACGATTACGCGGTACTTTGCACGCGGCACTCCCGGTGTTAATCGCGCGCAACGCGTGTTCTATTATGTCGTGATGAAGAAAAATTTAATATCGCAGTGCAGTCGCATAAAACTGATCCGTTCGCGTTCTTTCGCAAATAATACAACGGGGGCGAACCTTGAGTTACGAAGGATGTTGGAAAGTCGCCGACATTACACGTCGAATTTATGCTACGCAGTTGACGAATATCGAGGTATGGAATCGGTTACGACGGTACAAATTCAAACACTGTTTATTTCATGCGACGTCCGAAAGTTTAATAGCTAAAAGATTGGAGGCGAATAACGAAGTCGGGTTAATGTCCAATTAAGCAACAAAAACGCGACGGATCAACCAAAATTGCAAAATTTAATGTTGCAAAACCTGTGATACTGAACAATATAATAAAAAATTGCGAATGTTATCAATTTCCCTGAAGAACATGCTTTGTTAAACTGAGACTTACGCGATGGCTGACCATGCGTTATCTGAATTGAGCCTGACTATTCGCGTGCTATTCCGCATTCTCGATACAAACAACTAATAAGTACATTGCAATTGAACCAGCAAAGAGTTCGCGACGCGAGATACATTTGTATCCAAGTATTATGAAAGAAATTATTATCGCACGTAACTACCATGAAATAATAACTTATAATTTCCATATTTATCGCATTGATCGCCACTCGGAGCGGGTAAATTACGCAAAATAGCTGCTTCGACAGGCAGTCCGTCGTCTCGATACGTTTACGAGTCGTTAATCGCGAGAATTAATTAAACGCCTGAGCTGATAATCGTTACTTGTTCACAAGGAATAATCGCGTTTCGAGAGATAATTACGAGCCGACTCAGGCCGCTCTGCTGTCTGCCTGCTCGAGGTTTGCCGCGCAAACGGCAGTAAGGTGATCGTACACAACAATGCGGCATACGTTGACGCAAACAATGAGTGCCAAGCACCGTGTCAACCGACAGACTCGACCGCTACAAAATATTTAACGGGTTATCACATAATTGTGCGATCAACGTATATTCCGTGCCCCGTATTTCGCATTAATTTTACGCGGCTGCTACCGCGCACGTTGAATCTAACGTTTGTTTGAAGAATAAAGTTTACCCTCGTTTTAATCGGGAAAGCATTTTATTAAAAACAAATAAAAAAAATTCATCATTTATTCAAAGCAAATAAATTTATTATCATTCCGCTTCTCTAAATACGCGCCGAACGAAGTGAAATCGTGTGCGCGATTTTAACAAATCAAAAACGAATTAAATTAAATCGCCGCAAAAAAAATGTAGCGCGCGATTGGTTTCTTCATTTCTATCAAGTCACATAATTTCACTCCTTTAGGGACGTCGAAAATTTGAAAAAAAAAATTATAACTGTGTTTTCTACAAAATCTCTCGTCTACAAATTTAGATTTTACGTCAAGCTTAATAATTCTTTTCAAGTAAAATAGTTATTTATTCAATTGACACTTTTAGTCAAAAGCGAAAGTTAAATTATGTGCCTGTAATAATGGTTAAAATTTGCTATTAATACTCAACTCAACCTTATCAGCTGATTGCTATAATAATGTATGTAATAGCTGTACGAAACTTTGCATAAAAGATTAAATCATCTGAGCAATAAAATTCAACAACAAATGAATCGAATGAATCGATGACGAATCGATACGCGTGTTGCAAACCTGATCTTTATGATATCAATAGTTATTTCTTATCGCCCACCACTTGAAAACCTGCAACCTGTTTTAATCTTTAATTAATCTCAACATTTTTAATCTTCAATTAATCTCCAGAATACATTACTAAAATATTGCGAGGCATTCGGTACATGTTTGATAACATCTTTTAACAGTTCTTTCATACACGATGACTGAAATCCCACAAACTTCTTATTCAATCAACAACGCACATTTAAGGTTTCGCGTTGCTACATAAAGACGACGGAAAGCCCCGATACTGGGAAAGTAATAACAATTCCTGCGCCAATCTCTGATAATTATTATTTCTCCTGGAGCAAAATATACCTATCGGCAGTAATTTATTCCATTTATTCCACGACCCCCGCTTCGTTTATAATACGAAGCGCACAAAGCCACGACGAAATATATACGTAATTTATGATATACATAATGATACAGTTCCATGTTTGCAGAAAACCTTACACACAAATTGTAAAATTGATCCGCCTTATTTTTAAATGCCTCAATCTCGACGAAGCAGCTTCTGCGAATATTCAATCGTGACAGATAATAAACGATTAAGTGTCGCGGTTTCGTCGTCATTCTCATAGCGAGTTTTACCCCGCGCAGGGGCGAAATGGTCCGATAAAATTCGCGACAGGAAGAGTCAGTTAACAGAAAAGCGGATACGATAGCTTATCCAACTGTGAAAACAACCCCGCGCATGACACACGTGGCTCTTACGGTTGCATATAATCAGCCATGAGCCGCGCGTGCATATGTATCTAAGCAAATGAACTGAGATACGCCGTCGCAAACATTCGCGCGAAATGGACGCCGCAAGCGAAACACGCCGTGACTTATCTCGGTCTTTTTTTTTTTGTTCGACTTCTCTTTTGTCACAATCTCACAATTGGCGACCACTGTGTTTTCAGTAGCAAACGTCCGAAACGTTTTCCCGAGCGATTGGAAACTTTAAATGAAAAACAGTGTCAGGAATTTAAATAAAAACCAGTTAAGAAAACTTATAGATCAGCCGTGTGAAAAGAGACAGTTATATTTAAAGCTTTTAAAGCCACTGCAATACTCGGATTTATCTCATTTCAAAGCTGATATTTCTCTTCCCCCGCTATATGTAATTTATGCGATTAATGCTTTAATAAAATCCTCTTTAGTTTACATCGATCCTGTAATAATTACCACACACGTTGGTGCGCTATACGCGATACATAAATCAAGCGACATGGCGTATAACGAAAAATCGCTTGCGCTTTCTCCTATATGTCGATCCATGTCGCTTGGACGCGATAAACATGTATTCGGTCATTCGACACGATGTCGACAAATCGATGAAACCAGGGACAGCTTGTAGCACGGAAGCCAATGATTTTAATAAATTCCTTGTTTTTTATCGATACCGCGGATGCGGGAAACTGGAACTTGCGTTAACTACTGCGCAAATAAAACTTATTCCGTACGTTCGAGCGAAACCCTATCCGTCTCGCCCCTTAACTGGGATAGAACAATAACGTTACTTGTTCCTTGCATACTTGTCCACGCGCGTAACTCTCGTCAATTAGTGAACATTCCAGGAATGAAATGCACAAACAGACCAATTTTCTTTCTTCTCCTTTTTTCTTTGTTAATTACCAGACAAAATATAGAACACTGGAAGCTTGTGTTCCGAACGTGTAACTTGTTTATTTAGAAAAAAGTAACGCGTAAGTCGAGTTATTTTTCCTTCGATTTTACGCGGAGAGCAGTCCATTTTTTAATACCTTTCATCTACTTTTAAAGTTAATTCGCCATAAATCTTAATAACTCGGCCAGTATTTTAACTTTTAGTGAATCTACAGGGAAGATTATCAAATAGGATCATAATTAAACCATGTGACCTAGCGGAAGCAAAGGAACTACCTTTGCTCTTGCATCATCTTTCTCAGCTGGCGTCAAACGCATAAATGCTACTACGAGCCGAACTTCAACGCTGCCTCTAATTAAAAACTGCATAATTCAAGCAGCACGCGGATGGTTAGCTGCGCCAAAACAATCATTTCGATAAGCACGGCTAAGCGCGGCAAAATGTTCATTAATATCGCCATTTATCGTGTGCATTGCACAATACGACTGCATGTCGCGAATACATTTAAATAACCACCAAGTCCGTGACCCTGTGTCTCTTATTCACGCCGTCGAACCGAGTGTACAAACACAATGCAGTAATTTGTGATAAGAAATGGCATCGTACATGTTGTTTGTCTAAAAAAACAATTCAAGATAATCCGCTATTTTAAATTTCTCGTAAACTCGGCGAAAAATTAATACAAGTTTTCCCTCGCGTAAATTGTCTGTCCAAGACACGAAGAAATGCAAAACAAGAACGCGACGCTCTCACGTCACTCCCTCTCACCGTTCCAATAATTTTATCTGTGCGTTGTTTCGTCACTAATGCCCCGTACCAGCTTCTTTTTAAATTGATACAATACCGGTGGAGTAATCCGCCGCTCCGACATATTTAATAGCCTTCCAAATTAGAAACTATTAATCATCTCTGTAATCAACGCGTACGAAAATTTACTGATAAGCAATGACGGAAACAGAACGGTGGTCGTAATTAACGTGCGTTAGCTCTTCGAGATAACTAACGCGAACAAGAGAGTAAAATTTACCGGCAATCTTGGAATCTTTTCTCTTAGCGATAGAGCGCACACGTGTGCACAGTTTTACGAGGGACAATCTCATCTTGCAAGCAGACGCCTCTGATAAGACAACGTCTGTATAAATAAATATAGCGCGAATGACACGCGAAGTAGAAAAATTTATTGTAAAAACGAAACCGGCGAAGCCTCTTATCTAAATTATTATATTATCCGTGCACATTTTATTAATCATTATTAAAGAAAACTACACGGAACTATTATCTAATCCAAAACGCATTTATGCGAGATTAAATTGCATTGACAACAATCAGCTCTTGAAGAAAAAGATTACAAATATTTTAATCGATACCTAATGAGAAACTAATGTTGGTAATATAAACAGGCATTTGTTTGCTAGCTTTATATATTAAGGGGATGCTGGAGTGATTCTGCACTTTTGCACCTTTCTAACCTAAAAACTGTCAGTTCGCGGAAACATTT
>NW_011967118.1:175756-183104 GCF_000949405.1 Vollenhovia emeryi | reverse complement strand
CATCTGTACACGTGCCATTTAATTTGTGTATTACACAAATCTTTCCACGAAACAGACAGTTTTAAGTGCAAAAGGTGCGAAAGTGCAGAATCACTCCAGCATCCCCTTAATAAAGTAAAATAGTATATCAGAAAGTAATGTTGGTTAGTAAAATATTAGTATCAATAATTAATGAATTGCTAATAATTAATATTTATTAATTATTAATGTTATATAATTACTAGCATCAATGTAAATGTTATTGAATTGCATTACGAAAGACGAGACTGTTCGGAAAATCACATAGAGCTGGATTTACGTTCTTAATTGTACGATCAAACGCGATCGTACATTCGCGACGACGGGTTTCTAGAGCTTCCTCGACCTCTACGACACAGGAATCCAGCATGAAACATCCCTTGGTCCTCAATATTTCATCGTAAGACACCCGGTATATACCACATGTCTCGGTATCATATACATCTGAAGAATCTAGCCCAAATATCGACCGCAGTATAAAGTCCACACTTATGCATGCGTGATATGCAATGCAATTCGACGTATATACGTTTTGTAAGACTTGACAATCACTTCGATTCCTTTCGAATTCACACGAGTAGAAGCTTCATTTACCTAATCGATATGTAATCGTTCCATCCACACGCTACGGAATTCTATGGAAACGCGTATCGATTACTGTGAACAAAGCACGTTACCTTAATGCGCTTTAATAATCCAGCAGTCTCATAATCAAGTCTTAGTAAACAAAGCGCCGGGCGATCAATAGATCGCGATTAATCGAGCTGACGAATTACCCGAATTACGCTGGCCTTGTACCCTATCGCCGCCAGTTTAAATAATAGTTTGAAATGTAGCGTGTAGTATACACGTATCTAAGTGTATCCAAGTATCAAAGGCTGTGTGTTCCGCAGAAAAAGTACAAAAGCCGCTTTGCAACTGTTGTAAGATTCGTGAATTTGCCTGGAGTGCGCTCTTAGATTCCATCATAATTAAGAGGCCAATCAGATTCAAGATTTTTACAATTGCAAAGCAGCCTCTTCTGCTCAACGCAGCCAGTGGGAAATACTATAAAATATCGAGTCGTTTGGTAATTACGTTTGCCGCAGGAAACCGTCCGTCACACTGCAAATCTAAATGCGTTTATGCGCATACATGTGTAAATTGGTGAAGCACTTTTTACACGCTTCTTCCCGTTTGTGACTTGATGTACGTCATTTCACACGTTTCTTGCCGTTTAAAAATAATCCTTTTAAACGGCAAGAAATGTGTAAAAGGTGTTTATCGGGTCACGCGTTGAAAGAACCGTGCAAAAGGTGCTTCGCCAAATTACACATATGTATACACAAAAGTAACGCACTTAGATTTGCGGGACAACGAGCGCAGTACTGGTGTATCACCGCCGCAGGGGGGGCAACAGACGTTTTGGGAATACTCGGGAAACGGTATTCGCGCAACAAAACGTCATTTTAGACGCTACTTTATCGCGTACGCTGTGCGGAAAAATGCGCGGATGCGAGCCAGCGAAACGTGCACGAGCCGCCACGGCCGTAGCAAAGGTTGGGCTCGGGGTGTGCCTTGCACACCTATGTACATTACGCCCTTCCACCACCCGCGACTTGTCGTAACTTACCGCTATTACCAATAGGAGTAACGAATAGAAAACATATGTGCGAGGAACAGCGGCTCGATAAGCGCAGAGTCCACCTTGAATCTAATAAATGAAAATGCGGCGTGCGCCAATTCTGTTGTTAATAAATGCGGCACGAAAAAATACAAATCTCAATTGCACCTAACGATAATTCTATATCTACGCCACCGTGCTGCTAAAAAAAAGAAAAAAAGAAACTCGAACGCACTCCCCAATCAGCTCAGTCAAAAATTCATATTATCGTCATGGCATCAAATATTAATATAACACCCATATCCGATACGATTATAGTATATATTTTTAAATTCCCTTTCGATCCGAGGCTAAACCGATTGACTGTGTGAAATAAAAAGGGGGGGGGGAAAAGGTCGATAGGCTCGTGAGCTGATAAACGTTATGAGCTCCGCTAAAGTTGAGAAATTTCGAAAGAGCAAGTCGAGTCGGTGAAAATGAAGCCAGTCAGTTTAGAGCTTCCGAAGACGTACGACAATTTTCCGCGCTGTATTTATTAACACAGAATCGTATTTTAATTTGTTTATTAGATTCGGGACCCTGCGCTTATCGAACAGCTGTTCTTCGCATTGTTTCGTGTCCGAGGGGGAAACCGCTTAGGGCATTGTGGTGTGCAGGTTTGCGGCATTACTGGGCATATACTAGGCATTTTTTGGGCATTAGCTTGGGCATTATAAAGATAAAATAAGATAAAGTAATGCCCACTGGGCATTAGTGGGCATTGGTGCACAAGATTTTGGTCTGCGGTTTCCCCCTCGTTCGTATCTTTCGCGCATCGTTGCCTCGGGCCCAGACCTCGGCCAGCCGGTCCTGCGCGCGCGGGCCAGCACCCATAATTTCGCGCTCATTACGTGGGCGTAGAAAGACCGTGATCCTTGCAGAGGACGTCTCCAAGCAGCTTTCAACAAGAGGCGCCCGCGCAAATCCGAAAGAGCCTTTCAATTTCGCAACCGCGTCGCCCGCCGGAATTGACGCAAACGCAATTATCACGGCGATTAAGTCGCGCGATCCATAATTTCGTGTTACATATATGCAATCTTTTTTTATACGCTCGCAAAGCCATTTCCGGAAGAATCGAAATTAATGGATTTTACGTGTAGACCTCTATAATTTTGTTTCTGACAAGCGACGAAATTCGGATAATCTAAATGAAGAAATAAATTCCTGCACGAATGGATTACAATTACTGACAAATTTCTACGACGTCACTTTTAGATTCACTGACACTGCGAACTAATTTTATTACGATACTTGGCTGCAAATTAAATATCCCCTTGACTTTCATTTTCATCATTTACTATTGAACGGAATAACAAAAGATAATCCATTAGAAGTACGTTTGCAAATGTGGCGCCGTTTAAAATGTCATGTAACATTTAAAACAGATCATAGCATCAGTATTTAACGTAATCATATAATAAAATATTGATTGAATATACATTCCGAATGTAAAAGCGTACACGACGATATCCCGAGCCTCTTAGCTGAATATTTTATACGTTTGTGTTATTTATATCCGTAGAAGTACCGATCAGAACAGGTCTCGTTTCGAGATCGAGTGTATTTTTCTCGAATCCGTACGTCACCGTTTCAGGTGCAACGGAATTAATCGGAGATTCGACTTGAGACTAACTGCGCCTAGTCTACAATATGCTCTTTGCGTCTGGAAACATTATATTTTGTAGCCAACAAATACGTTTGAAAAATGTGTGCGAGTTGATCAATTGTACATTATACATTGTACAATCGTGCATTGCCGACAGATCTTTCGAGCGTTCCGACTCGCTCATATAAAACAGAACGTTTCTAGGAGCAAAGAGCACGTTGTAGATTAGATTTTAGTTCGCGCACAATACAATTTCACCCGTCTACATTTGCACATCTGCGGCATGCCGCGTGGTCAATTCGCTAGTCCAGCTTGGGATTAACTTGAGCGAAGTGTCGAGTCGCGATACGGAACGGCCGGGGCGGAAAACGTGTCAACTCGGTACTTTCAAAGCGAACTCGACGTCGGCGCCGAAGATATTTCCACGTCGATACGTCTTGAAACAGATGCCCCCCCCTACCCAATTGCAAATAAATTAAATTTATAAAAAGAATACAATTTGCAGTTATACATGGGCTTGAGAGCGCAACGCGAATGCGTGCGCGAAGATTAATGCACAGAGGAAAGTCCCCTGTTATGAGATAAGATGGGATGGCGGGGTTTCCGTTAAATTAATAAGCATCATCGGTTGATTTCACCGTGAATTTATTGCCCATGGGGCGAAATCTGTTTAGTGGAAAATTTATTGTTAGATCGTGTAACCGCGACGAAAAAAGATTTGTGATTGAATCTGGGTGTTAAAAACCTGCTGTCTCATATTAGAAACCTATCTCATAATAAAGGACTCTTTCCTCTATCGTCGATATTGATATTTTCAAGAAACTAACTATTGCGTCCTGTTTCTTTCCATCTTATTACGAACACTTTGTCAAATGTCGTATTATTCGTCGTATGCTCCTATCGTCCTTATCACAATTAATGATTTTTTGTACTTTCCTCTATATTTATTTCTATTTGCCTATTACGTTTAATTTATCAAGAGTAAGCGGTTAAAAGTGAGCCTGAGAAAATCAAATACGGGCGATAGTGTGTAAAGCTTACTTGCGCGACTAAGGTTTGTGCAAATTTCAAATAATCCCAGATTACGTTGCGAAACGTTTTCTCCGGGGAAAATTTTCCTCGACAGGATCGGAAACGCACGAAATGGCCATCGAGTAAAATTCTCTTCGGAGAAGAAGGTTTCTGGAATGCCCCAGCAAGGCCCCAGTGGACAAACTAATGCCCAAAAAATGCCCCTACTCTAGGAAGAGACAATGAAACTAAGATCAGAGTTAAGCAACGTTTGGTGAAACCGGGCCTTGGATACCTAAGAAACTGGCGAAGCAATTATACAGAGCTTTCGACGCGACTGACGGATTCAACTCGAATATTTCGCGCGCTATTTCCATACGGTAACTTGGTCGTGACGCTCCTACATTGTCGGGAATGATGACGCAGGTCCCGAAGGACGCCGCGAGCTCATTTCGGGGATCGGTTTCATCAACGTCGGTTAAACTTAACTCTCGTCCCTTTCTACGGGCGAACTTAATCGAGGACGAGGGACCCGGTTAACCCTCTCCATTAACACCGACGCACCAGCGTCGACGATAAACGATTTTAAATGCCCGCAAACGTTTCGAGCGCGGAGCTCTTTCATTAAACAGGCGGCCCTGCGCCAATAATGCAAAAGCACGCTTAATAGAGAAAGTATCTCATCTCGAGCGTATTAAGAAAGGCGCAACAACATGGACGGAAATCAGGCGGCAGTTTCCAAAGTGTTAAACCGGGATGTACAATACGAGTCGAACGAACACGTTAGTATCGATCGACGCCGCCGATACCGATCGGTGTCGATCGAAGGGAGACTCGCATGTATCTACGTCGGGAATAGATCCCGAGTGAATTTAAACCGCGTCGGCTCGTCCCTCCTCGCGAATGGCTCGCGAGGTTCGCCCTTGGGCACGGGACACGCGGCGCGAACAACGCGAAGGAAGCAAAAGGGAGAAAGAGGCTCGCTCACATTTTGCCCTGGTCCGCCATCCCCGGTTAATCGCTGCTGGTCGCCCTCTCGGATCCCCTCGGCGGAGGTGTCGAGCTACTTCCTCCTCCTCTTCCTCCTCCTCCTCCTCCTCCTCGCCCTCCTCCTCCGCCTCCGACGAAGCTCCGGCGCCTTTCCGCGGACAACTCCGACGGCGGAGCTCTCCGGGGCAGCGTCGGCGATGATGGACGTCGACGAGGGAGCCGAGGATCCCGTCCCCGGGGACGCGACGAAGATCCACGACGATCACACGGGGAAATCGCGTCGCGGATGCATACAGCCGGTCGCGCATAAACGCACGACGCAGCGCCCGCGCGGCCAACACCGACGGCGAAGCGTCGACGGGCGAGAGGGGCGGGAGAGGGAGGGGGAGAGACGGGGAAGGGAGCGACGACGGCGAAAAGTGACAGGGAACGCGTCGCGTGCGGGCGCAATTTTTCGCGACTCCGGCCGCTCCGACGAGCCCTCGTTCGCGGACGAGGCGCGCGCGCGCGCCCGCGCGACACGCGCGACCGGGTGCGGGGCTCGACAGCGCGCGCGAAAACGCCAACACCGACGACACCGGGCGGCACACAGCGCGTCGCGCGAATTATTCGGTGGGAACCGAGGGGACGCGTTTACGCACCGGTTAAAACCGCGATTACGGGACGCCTGTCTCGCGGCCGCTCGCGACTCGCGCGGGCACGAACCGTCATCGATTGTTGACGCGCGGCGCGCCTGCGACGCCGCCCGCCACCTGCCGGCCGCGCCGGGAACGAGCGAGCGGTGGACGCGCCGGGCGCGTCGGAGTAACAGGATACTTCAATGCCGCGTATAAGAGGAAATACAATTAATTTTTAGTTTATGCGGGGAAACAATACTTTTTGCAGTGCTTTCTAAAAGTTTTCTACTTATATTATCGTTTTTAATAGACCAGTTTTTACCACTGGACTTTGTCCAAAAATGTAAAATTTTGCCCACCCAAATCATTCTAGCTATTGCATGTATGTACATACAATAGCGGATTCTTTCCTTTATAGATAAGACACACGATTGAAAAATCTCAGTTTTCTTGTTAAATAATTAAACTAAAGTGTTAAATTGTTAAAATAACAATTGTACTTGCTTATTTTTAACTTTATACAATAGAAAAATATGTTCATTTTATTCTGTACTATAAAATGTTCAATTATAACGTTTGTAAAATGTTAGAATAATTCTTTTCATAAATTTTATCATTAACAATATGTTAATTTTACACAAACTTTGTTTCAAATTTTCTTTTAAGGCTTTAATTTATTTTGTGTTAAAATATTAACCTGTTAGTCATATTGCGTGTTAAATCGGCACAAAAATTTGTGGACCGTTTGGGACACGTCATTTCTATTAAATTTGACCCACATTTTCATAGCAGCGGTAAATTAAAAAAGTGTCACGAGACCTCAATAAAAAAGTTGATTCATCACTCACCAATCTGACGCGCAACAGCGGAGTTACAGCTGCAACGTCGCTACGATGATTCTGCAACGCACAAACAGAAAATTCATATTAAACCAGTTAAAAGAGACAAAGTTTCAATACTTAGTCCTTATGCGCAACGAACTGCACGTTTAATTAGATATTCATATTCAAACAATTGTACAGCTTTCGAGAAAAATTACGAGAGCGCGAACTTTATCAAAATCTCAAGATACGTTTTTCTCTCGAATTGTTATTTCTAAATTATAGCGTAATAAAATGATTCGAAAACACAAATGCAGATTGCTTTTATGCAAAATGAGAAATATTTACCGCCATGTTGCTCCGCCGGCGCCTGATGCCCATTCTCAGGCCTCCTCCTCCACTCAGGCTGTCCTCTCAGATCGCCGCTGGTTTCCCTCGCTCACTAATTCACTCACTAATTCACTCACTCCCCACGTCGCACTCGGTCCTCTTTCTCTCTTCGAGAAGAATCGCGAATACGTTATCAATCGGCACAGCGACGCGCGACACCGCGAGACAAATCGACTGATCTCTTTCGCGAGGTCGTGTCTCGATTCCACGCAATTTCCAGTTTTTCTGTTTCAACGGTCGTTCTCGTCCTAAA
>NW_011967118.1:152509-168381 GCF_000949405.1 Vollenhovia emeryi | reverse complement strand
ATTATCTACATTTGTTATTGCATAAGTTTTACCATTTTACCAGTTTATAATTCTCACATTGTAGACTAACTGAGGAAGACCCGAAGAAGGGTCGAAACGTATTTATACTTGATATCATTAAAGAGAGAATTTAATTCGTACTGTGAGAACTGAGATCCGTTCATTTTGTGGCTCACATTGGCACTTCTCCTTCCTTAATTTTTTTTTAATTTTTAATACCCTGTATATTTGCATTGTAATAAAAATTAAACATAAATAACGCTAAATATAAAATAACACTATATGTATACATAAATGTAGTATAATAAAAAGAACGCGGACTTGGATATAGTTTTGGTAGCAAATAAACAAAAATGTTTGCTCATGAATAAATCTTCAGCAGTAGTATCTACACTTGTCGTCAACATTTTTTGCATAATGCATTTTACGTCGATAGATTAAAATGTTATTGCTAACATTCAATTTTAACATTTCTTTATATACGTTGTATAATGCAAATGAAAAATAGAATCACTCGAAATCAAAGTCCTTCCTTTCTATTTCTTCTAATAGATTTGTCTCATTGGATGTTTGTATTTCACTTTGAAATTGCACAGTATCATTAAGATCTTCGTCTCCTGATGAAGCACTCGACGTATCTCTGCAATTAATCAAAGAGAGATTAGAAGGGTAGAAACTGTAATAAAGGAATTCATTTTTAAGATACAATAATGCATTACTCATCAACAAAGTATGTTCTTCTTTTCCTCAAATTGTATACTTTCGCTTCTGTCTTCCATTTCACTGAAACCTCATCCCGATCTTTCTCAAATTCTGAACTTGAATAGGACCTGCATTAAAATGAGAAGTGACTAACAAATGGAAAGTGCGATAGAACAATTAATGTTTTAAGTTTTGCATGTACGTATTACTGGATCATTCGGCCAAAACATTAATTTTTTTCAATTCAAACTTAGTGAGTTGTAATCTCTTCAAGTATCAGAATTTGTATTTATGGTAATCTGTGAGATGTTTTATGTTTTATACTTTAAGTAAAGTGAATAATTACTCTTCACTTGTCTCTGTTTCTTCTTTCTTTCGTTTAAATAGCTTCCGGGTGTTTGTTCGTACTGCACTTTCTTCTTGAGGCCCATTGCCATGGAAATCGGGATTATCGTTCAATGATCTTGAAGTAGTCTGCTCAGCTCTGTATTTATACACAATATGATTAGTAAAACATGCATTGTACTTAATGAAGATAAATTATAATAATTTATTATAAAAGTTTATTATAAATACGCAGGCTATCCGATAAATAACCGGACTGACGCTATAAAACATAAAACAATAGTCGTATTTATAAATGAATTTTTTATTCGAAATATGTTTCTCCTGCATCGATGTTGGAGGACGATCAAGTAATGAACTGAACGATTTTTCGAGTTCTGTTTTCTGAATTGCCTTGAATAATCGCCTTGTTACACACGACAACTTTGATTGCTTCAGTATATTATTCTATCGGGTCCCTTCATCAGGATTTTCAGTTTCGGAAACTGAAGAAAATCGTGCTAAATCTGAAGAATAAGATGAATGGTCAAGAACGTACACTCGTTTTTGTGTCAAAAACTGCTTGATGATAACAATCTTGTGGGCCGGTGAATTGTCATACAAGAGTAACCAGCTACCAAGCTTTTTGTATTCGGGTCTTGGTCTTGCAATTACATGGATTTGTTTCAGAGGGTCAAACGGTACTCGCTCTTAAGCAAATTCTGACTCTTAAAAAATATGCATTCTCAACCATTGATCTGATTCTCCAGATTTAGTGCGATTATTTTCCGTTGTCAAAACTAAAAATGTCAATAAAAGGGTCTGAAGTGAATCAAAGTCGCTGTGACAAAAGTACTTGAAAAAATTACGAAATTAGAAAGATTCCTTCAAAAGTCGTTCCGCTCATTACTTGATCTCTCTCAACGCTGCATCGAAACAAGAGAAACATTTTGAATAAAAAGAAAGATTTACGCCAATACGACCGTTGTTTTATTTTAATCCAACACACACAGCCGGACGTTCGCGATTCTTTAACCAAAATTTATCATTATTATATTTGTGCCATTATAAAATCTTGTATTTACGCTTTCTTTAAATGCTATTGTATTTTTGTACCTCTTTTATACCTATTGTAATTTTACATGTTTTTCACATGTATACATACCGACAGTAAATTAAGTGTTGTCTTAAACACGACGTTGGATATCTACCATTTATTTTTAATGTTTTTTTACATCCTTTGCATATGGCATTGTTGTCCGTTACATCGTACTTTTCCCATACGCGTGATATTCTTCGCTCTAATTTAGATTTACTCGAATCTTTTATTTTTAAGCGGCTTATGAAAGAATAGATGCAAGGTTAGATATAAAATTAATCAGTTTTACAATAGTTGCATATTGCGATTATATATTTATAAGCTTTTTTGGGCACTATTTTATCATTATATCTATTACAAACACATAAATATTTTAAATGTTCCTCGGATGTGTACTTACGGACAATGAAGTAAGTGTCTGGTTACATCTGATGTTGAAGCTCTATCATATATCGTTATTGTTGTTTTACACGCTTTGCACGTGGCATTGTTGTCCGTTACATCATACTTATCCCATACGCTTGATATTTTTGGCATCGTCTCTAATTTAGCTTTATCCGGGTTATCAATTTTACAATTGCTTATGAAAGAATAAATGTGGTACAATGTCAAATATTTTTTCTACTATAACTGTATTATTATGTTTTCACACTTACTCTGCATGTTTTTTCATCATTAAGGGCTGGTTTTTTCAACCTCTTGGTAAGCTAACAAATAGTCAAAGTAAACACCTATCTTTGTCTAATTTAAAGGAAAAACAAAGATATGTATGTGATTTAACTATTAGTTAATTTACCAAGGAGTTGGAATAACCAGTTCTTAATCTATTATGTACTTTTCAATATTTCAAATATTTCTCAGATGTATACTAACCGACAATTGAATAAGTGTTGGCCTAATTTAATTGTTGGATGTTTAACATTTATATTAACTATTTTTTTACATTCTTTGCACGTTGCGTTCTTGTCCGTTACATCATACTCATCCCATACGCGTGATATTCTTCGTATCTTCTTGAACTGGTATTTATCATTATTGAAGTGGCTTATGAAAAAATAAACGCGGTAAGATGTCAAATTAATTAATTTCTTGCAATAACTGTATATTGGCATTACATTCACACATTGTCCATAGATATTATTTCATCAGTAAACCTATTATCGGGGTTGGGAAGTAACTCATTACTTGTAACGAAGTTTACAGTTACAGTTACTTTTTTTGGTAACTCTAACTTAACTTCGTTATTTTCTCTTACTCAGCTACATTAATAGTTACTTTATATATATTTTAAACCACCACAGATCGCATCAGGCCTTGCATTCGCGCATAAAAACCTTTATCGACACTTCACAATTCAAATGCAGATTTGATATTTTTATTTTCAATACAAGAAAGGAACTGCAAAGTAACGATTCGTTACTTTTTGAGTAACCGTAACTGTAACGCGTTACTTTTCAGAAGGTAACTTGTAACTGCATATTAGTTACATTTTTAGCGAAAAAACTGTAACTATAACTGGATACTTTTATAAAGCATATAACTTCTCCAACCCTGCCTATTATATACACATCGATGTTTTAAATAATTGTGAGACGTATACATACCGGCAATGTAATAAGTGCTGCTTTAAATTTGTTGTAGGACATTTACCCTTTATTGTTATGGTTCTGTTACATCCTTTGCACGTTGCATAGTTGCCTCTTTCATCGTACTTGTCCCATAAGCGTGATCTTCTTTTTCCTTTCTTTAAATTATATTTATCCGGGTGAATAACTTTTAAATGAATTATTAAAATATGCACGCCATACATTGCCAGATTAATTCTTTTCATGCAATGCTTGCATGTTGCCGTTAGACATGTTATTTTGTAATTTTCCTTTATGCTGTAACGCCTTGGATGTTCGTCTAATTCTGTTATTTCATGTTCATCGTATAAGTGATATTTTAAGATTTGCAGTCTATCATGATTAGAAAATACTTCTTCGCAACGATTGCACTTTAGTGTGTCAGAATTTTCTTTTGTATAATGTTTCCACATCCATTCCTCAATTACCATTTTAGTCGTTTTATATCACACAGTGTTTGATATTAAATATGATTGCTTGCTGAAATTATAAGAAAAACTTCTTTGAAGTTGGACATAAAAGGTCGAAGAAAGCGATATAATTTCTCATTAAAATATAGGGTAAGCCGGGAGAAGATCCCCTAGTTATATTGTTGAAATAGGAATAAACCAATAGTCACAATGCAAATTTTGTGTAAACTAATATTTAAGCTTTCCTATGGCAAAAGAATATTAGAAAACGAAGGGAGAGTTTGTTTATAGTCACCAGTGATGATTAAAACTTAAAGCGGGAAACTTATAGTCAACTTATAGTCAGAGTATTAAATATACTATAATCTAGTATTAAACAAATAAAGGAATTTGCCAGTCAGGTTGACTATAAGTTTCCCGTTTTAAAAATTATTAGAAATATAAAATTATGCGCTAACGTAATCTCAAATAATGACCGCACTATAATCCCTTAATACATTTCCATGCGTTATACACATTTCATATACAAATATCAGTTGAATTATATTCGCATAATATGTTATATATATATTCCTTTATGATCACTTTGCAATATATCATAGTTTCAATAATCATAATAATGACGTTAGTGCTTTATTGCATAACTTTCTCAGGGTAAATATAAAACTTTTAATAACAGCGTGACGACGTTAAGAGTTTTGCGTTCATCCTGGACAAAGAGGCAGTTTTGCAATAAAAAACTAACGTCATTATTGCGATTTCTGAAATCATCATGGCTTTATTCATCACTTAAAAGTTATATCGTTGTAACTGCAGCATCATTTTAACGTCATCGTGAACCCTTGTTCTACCTGGGTAATAGACACAATAAAAAGGAAATGTGTTAAAAGTTAATACTTTTTGCTTGAAATATACATTCGTCGAATGTTAGAGCATTCACACAATACATTAAGAAACTCTATTCTAATATAAGAGTGCAGCAATTTTGTGCTTAGAATTCGCGTCATGAAAATATGGCTATTGAGTCAGAGACAACTGTTTCACGTGGATTCACAAAATATGTTGAATAAATCCACTTTAATGAAAAGAAATAATAAAATAATACCAAACAACAATGCAATATTATACAAATCACTTGATTTGAATAGATCTCAGGTTTTTAAAATTTAACTTCATAAATTTAGACATCTATGCACGCGTCACTTACATTACTACTAAAATATATGACCATGTGATGAATTACGAAGTAAATGTTAACAAAAAGGCATCTTTGACTAACGGGCATCTTAACACGAATTAAACCGAATCGTTTACTTGTGAACAAAGTAAGAACGGCCGATCTTAAATTTAAGTAATGTGATAAAATAAGAGTCGGAGAATCACGAAAGTCTTACCAAGTATTTCATTCCTCACTACGTGTATTAATTGAATGCCCATGCATTAATGGCCATTCATCTTCTGTATGAATGTCCTAATGACTTTCGATGACGAAAAGTAAAAAGGTAAAATACAATACAAACTCTCAGAATACCTCCCTTATAAGAGAAGGCTCAGAACTGATCTGCTGATTTTAATTAAACTTGGCAATGTACAATACAACGGTCTACGGAAACATAACGATACACCTCTATTTGAAGATGAAGACTATGAACTGTTTGCGAGAAACGGGTAGAACTCATTTTACGACAGCGTCAAGTTTCTACAAAACAGGTCAGACAGATATGCAGGAATATTATATATGTATTTTGAAGAACTCTGCAAGTTTGCAAAGTGTCATCGAAATCGGCGGAGTTCAATACTGAGCCTTCCCTTATAAGTTATAATCAGTACAAGATTATCTTTTTACAAAAGGTAAAAAAACAATGCATGTATGTACATGCGTTCCTGACGTACAAAAGATGTGATATTAAAAATTAACACCAATTTATGATTGACAGTAAAATCACATATAATTATTTTACTTGTTTGTATAGAGCATATTGTAAAAAAACTGATATGTAAATTAGTATAATAATAACAATTATTTATTGTACTATTCTTTGTATTTGTAACTAACAAATCCTTAAGTAGGTGATGTGTTATGTGTATGTATAATAACATATACTCGCGCGCGCGCGCACGAAACATTTTATATAAAGACACACAGTTCAATGTAAATGCACAAAAATTCATATATACACATATATTCATTCATATATTATGCATAAATCTACATACATACATGCGCAAACACATTATTCATACCAAGCACATATGTATATCTCAATAGCGCACTTGGATGAGCTATAAAAATATTTAAGTACGGTTATCACGTTAATGGTTTAGGAGATTTACATTTTTATCAGTATAATTTATTATAAAACGTATTAAAAATATTATATTTATATAGATCACAACTGCTTTATTGATCTTAATTCAACTGTTTGGACAAAGTTAAAGTAAAGATATATAAACGTTCTCCTTTTTAAGGGCAAAATGACTTCTTATTCTATTGAATAACATAGATAAAACTTTTCATGGTTTTAATAATACTGTTTAGTACACTGTTTAGTAAGATCTACACACACAGTGTCTAAAAATATTATAAATGTAAAAGCGAAGGTATCAGAATTTCAATACCACAAGTCAGAAAGAGAGAGAGAGAGAAAGAGAATGTGTATGTATGTGTGTGTTTATAGTATGATATAATATGGCATATAATAACCATGCTCTTGACTTAGAAAATGATCCCTGGTGTCGAAAATAGGAAAATTCTGCTGTGGCTTACTGTGATTACTTAAAAATTTTAATATACATTAATGTCAAATTAGAAATTTATGTCATGATATCTCCATTCGTAGAATACGAAGAAAATGCTAAAAACACTTTTATTATGTAATTTAAATTAGCTATTGATTCAAATTAATTAGAACTTAATCACTTTAGCCGAAAATGTAAACGTCGTTTATATGAAGGGCTAAAACAAATAGAACCGCGGCCTCCAGGTGGAATATAAAACTCACAATGACACCATTTAAAAGCCCATTAGAAAAATATGAATAAGATCATATTGATCTTATTTACATTTTGGCAAAGTTTCGATGACTTATTTTTTTAATAACATATTGACTATGATACCCCAAGAGAAAAATATTACGCAAAATTGTATGACAGCAGCTTTATTTACACTACAAATTATAAAATTATTGTTATAAGAGATGAGAAATAAGCTTGACTGCATGAAATATGGCACTTTAAGTATCAATATTATAATACAAAATAAATCTATAATAACGTATTAACAGTATAAGAAACGATAAATGAGTATTAATATAAATATGATTCTTTCAGAATTACCAAACAAATCAAATTTAAAACATAACTTATTTCTTAATATTATTGTATACATAAAGCTTAATGGAAATCTGTAATATGCCTTTAGCTGTATCTAATGGTACAAATTATAAAAGAATATATTTACAAAAAGTCTTCTTGTAACACATATGAAGTATATAGGTACATATAAAGCGCATCAGATAAATAAATAATATCGATATATGCTACACAATGTGCCGATGTCATCGGTTTATCTGATGCCATACCAAGCATTAATATAATATTAAGTGTATCGGAAAGTTCCGTCCCAATGTTTCCTTGACAAGTTTTGTAACGTGAGACCAAGCGTTGTCATAAAGCAAAATCATTTTATGCTGTCTCGTTTTATATTCTAGTCGTTTTTCGTGCAATGCTCGGCTCAAACGGAACATTTGTTCTCGGTAGAGATCTCTCTGTGACTGTTTGACCACTTTTCAATAGCTCATGGTACACCACACCTTTCTGATCCCACCAAATACCGAGCATTGCCTAATTTCCATAGATATTCCGCTTTGGCGTCGATGATGAGGGTTGGCCGGGGTCGCAAATGGTTTGTCGACGTTTGGGGTTGTTCAAATAAATTCATTTTTCATTCCCAGTGATGATACGATGTAAAAACCCCTTTGTTGCCTAGTAAGCAGAATTTCGCAGGTGGTTTTTCGCCTTTCAACGTTTCTTAGCTTTCAGTTTATATGGGACCCATTTTCCTTCCTTGTAGACCCTTCCCAAGGCTTTTAAACGATCGGAAATGACAGATTGAGCACAGTTTAATGTTTCTGCAAGTTGACTTTCGGTTTGACATGGATCTTCGTCCAGCAATGTCTGCAATTCTTCGTCTTTTGGCAATCCAGAACCTTCTTTGTCCTCTATATCAAAATCACCCTTTTTAAAGCGTCGATACCATTCTCTGCAGCTTTTATAGGAAGGAGCACTATCACCATAAGTTTCTACAAGCGCTCGATGAGCTTCAGCTGCAGTTTTCTTCATATTGAACAAAAGGATTAACACTTGGCGTATATGATGCTCACTTGGCTCAAATTTCAACATTTTCGATGCAGTACAAAACAATGTTATTGATGCCAACGTATACCTTTGTGTACTGAATTTTATTGACAAATGTCAAAACTAAAAACGCGCCTATTTGCTGCTAAACGGACGGAACTTTCCGATTAATATACTGAAATGGGAACAATGGAAACAATGGCCATATCACATTAATACAAAAATAACAAATCCTTTCTCTCTTCTGACTGGAATGCGATGAAAATTCGAAAAACTGGCATAACAGAAAACGGAACTTTTTAAATTTCCAAACTGGACATAACGTTTTCAAAGTAGAAATCCTGATACAGAAAAACAGTCATTATCGTAACATACAACATCTAAATTAAGTAAAGTAAGGTAAACGAACCTACTTCGAAACAGCACCTATGTTTGCATCACAAGTGAAACACATCACAAAATTAATTTATGATCATTAATTATCATAAAAACTGCTATCGCCCTTATCATAATTAATTATCTCTCTCTCTCTCAACGGAGCTATTATTTAATATATCTTCATTTATGATGTTCTTTGTCACCAATATCAAAATCTGACGTTACGTGATGGCTAATACGAAACATTAAAGTGTTCCAAAGTAGATTCGCTTATTCTAATGTATTTTGTAAGTCAAATCCGAATTTTGGACATTAAAAACTTCGCTAACTTTACTTCCAGAATTACTTGCTATTTTGTGTATCGTTATTGTACATTTGCGAACAGTTAAAATATTTCTTGCTTCTTGAGATTGGAAACGTATACAAATTAATGGAAAGAACGGAATAGATTGTTTCATATAAAACAGTCCGAGACGAATGAAGAGATGCGATAGTTTCACGCCAAATATAAGCGCCCCGAGTTATGTTTTCACCGTTCTATCTTTCATTAATTGCATAGGCTTTAACGGAAATTTCTAAAGAAACTGACTAAATAGTAAAAAATATGCTCAATTAATCAGTCATGAGTATTCTAATTCAGTTTCCAAAATTAGGATATGACCTCCTTTCGACACTTCATCTTACATACAATGCAATTACAATTACTCGTTCTGAAGAATTTGCGTCATTAGATTTTCCACTGATTAATTGTATGGAACCAACGCGACATTTTCTTCTCCGCCTGTCGAATTGTTATTCAGAAAATACCTTTAAACCAGCACCTATATACAAAATAAAGATCAGTGTTAAAACCACCTGAAAATAAGATACATGGTTTGTGGAGCTAAATTTGAACTTACCATTGATTGCTTCGTGATATTTCGTATTTTTAAGTTTAAGTTTTAATTAGCCTTTATAACCTCATATAGGAAAACGGCATGGAACGTCTGGGGGGTCCGGGGTCTGGAGTTGTATAATGGATGGGGATGGAAACATGGGGTCACAAACGTGCGGCGATTACAGAAAACGACTTCAGCGCACTCTGTTAAATGTATGAGGAATTTGCGTATGAAATTTCAAAATCAGTCATGATGAAATTATCTTTTTTTGTACACAATTACTTGTTCGTTTTATTATTTACTCATATAATCTAACAAATATATTCAAAAGGCACGAATGTTTCGAAAATTCATGCAAATATCTTGAAAAGTTTGAAATAAATTTCTTTACATCTTCAAGTCACTTTTGTATTATTTTTGCCCAGGTAATTTTTAAGTGACAAGTAAAATCATCATTATGTCAGTTAAATAACTACCGAACAACAGAGTTTGCTTTATTTCTGCTGTCACTCTGTTGGCAAGTTATGTCAGCAGCGTCTGTTCAATTTCCGCCATCAATCTCGGCTGCGTTCCGATATTAATTGCCAGTACTGAAAATCTATAGTTTACGTCACGTATAACCAGAGACTGCCAGAGAGAAACCTGAGAGCGGCCACGCCGGCATTTTAAGGCCTTCACACATAAAATTCCGTAAGGACGTAAAACGTAAGCGTAAGAAAATCAACAGGTTGGATTTGCTACTGCTTGCGTCATTGCCTTACGTTCTCGACTGTGATTGGTCGATTTTCTTATGCTTACGTTTTACGTCCTTACGGAATTTTGTGTGTGAAGGCCTTTACTCGATACAGTTTTCGCTCGGTTGATTACAGCGCCTTACGCCCATTTTCCTTTTTGGAACTATTTCGCTACACCCATTTTCAAGCACTGCCGATAAAGTCTCCACTTGGTGCGTGTCCGTGCTACGCCCTGTTACGTCTGATTGTGAGTTATAGAAATTATCAAGTTCTCGACTAAGAACTCGTAACCGAACAAATCAGGGAAATTAATAAGCCATCACTCGTCAAATCAGTCAATTACCAGAATACTGTAAATTCAAATCTCTTCCCTAGTTTTCAGCCACCCTGCATTCACCGGGTTTACTGGGGATTAGGGGATTAGTGATCCATTGTCTGAACAAAGTATAAGTAATTGTAAAAATCTTTACTCACCAAAAATTGATACTGTCTTATTCTCTTTATAAAAGATATTGTATATATGTATGTTTATATTGCGAAATACTTTCAGCTCCTTACAAGAGAGTGAAATGCCTCCTGCTTCCCTTACAGTAAGTTAGAATACGGTGAAACAATAATGCGTTGAAATTTGGTGAAGTCAGCGAACGTCTTAGCGGTAGAGTGGTTGAAGAATAACTAACTGTGTGACAACGACGAAGCGGTGGTATCTGGTCCGCATATTCTCCATGGCGGGGGTAGTAGGGCTAGAGGAAACCTCGTCTCGTTTGTCTTTTGGTATGTCAGTAGCCGCCACAGGGTATTGGGATCCTTCGTTGTTTATGGGAGATTAGCGAGCTGGTAGAGATAAGTGGTATTGTTCGAGTGAAGCTTTTCTATCGGTCTTCGCTTATAACGCTTCCTTATAAAATATTACAGTTGCGTCTTTCTTGATGTGGCAGTACATATGTATAAGAATGTATCGGATTTTTTCGTATCACGGATTTTGCAATTTTCTATTATTATAAAATGCACTCGAATCACGTTTAGAGCGACGTGCTTATCTGCCTATCTATCGCGATAAGTTCAGCAAAATAAAAAAACGTGATAGAAAACAAAATAGATCGTGTCTTATCTTACTAGCCATAAATACTGTTCCAACAAATCTTACTCATAGTCGATAATTACGTGAGTAATTTATACAATTCTAATATCTCAAATTTATTGAGACATTAGTTTTGTTTTAACTTAAAGAAAAAAGATATTTAAACGTATAAAATAATATTTAAAAAGTATTAAAATAATAAAATATTTAGCGTGGCAAGACAAATAAACATTTGAATGCTTCCAGACATTTGCATTCAGTACCAAATAAATTTTTTAATCTCCACGTATATACAGGGTGTTCCATTTTAATTTGCACATTAAAATATCTCAAAAAGTACTAAGCAAATAAAAAAATGTTTCAGACAGTTTCAGACAGAAAAAAATACACACTGACGAAAATGTTGAATGAAAACCATATTTCTTAAATCAACTATGCCACGGCTGTGCAAATACTTGTCAAATATACATGTAAAATTAAAACACAACTGTGCCATATTTCCATACATGCCTGACAATTGTCTTTCAGTAATCAAACTTTCTTACATGCAAACCATGGTAAGTGGAAAATGAATCTCGATAATGTCCCGGTTTGTAGCCGTCGCCAAGGCCGCAGACGGGAGACAATGGAGCTACCGAGTGGTCGACGGAAAAAGGGAACAAAGACATTGTTTTGTGCCTGGGAAAATACTTCCTTCGAAAGTAAACGCAAGAGGGGAATGCATTTTTCAAGATTAATTTAACATCAAAGTAATTTCAAAGTAGGAATATTCACTTAAAACAATTATTTTCTTTCTCACTGGCTTTAATCAATGTTATCAATCTGTTGTCTAATGGTTTTGTTCGTAACGTAAATTGTACACGCCTCCACATGCGCAAGAAACATATTCCACCGAAGAATTAATAAATTTCAGATGACACGTCCAAAATTTCGTTGGTCCGATTTATTATTCAAGAGAGGCGAAGCTGAGAAAACAATGAGGCCGTGGGTCTTTGTGTGGCCCAGTACCTAATATAACAACAGACCATTGTATGTAAAATACTTCCCGACAATAATTTAATATTCCCGTCTACGAGAAACAGCGACTGTGTCACGTTAATAAAGCATACACGATGAACGCATTAAACTACGTGTCGGCTCATTTGCATCGCTACGTGGGTGCGTAGATTTTGCAGAATTTGAAATGAAACGCCGGCTTTTCCCATTAACTGCGGTTGATAACAGTGGACTGTTTGATGCTTTATGCAATTTTTTATTTATACTGTACTATATTTTCTAAATTTTATTTCATTTAATTTATTTAGTATCGGCTTAGTAATTTATAGCGATCACTTTTTTATTTCACTTTAAACTACACAACTGACTTTTATTATTTTCATAAATCATTGAAAAATTCTCCAATAGCGACAATGAAAAAAATTTGGAATTTATTATACAGTTTCTGAAAAATCCTATTTCAAGGTCGTCGCTAAAATTTTCTACACGACTAAGTTCAATCGTCAAAATATTGTACATTTTTAAGATTATATTCTTCTTAAAAGAGAAGATTTTCTGAATTCACAATTAATGATAATTGTGTTATTTGAATTTACTGTTAATTGACAGACAAACTTTTCAGAAGTCAGATGCGATCAATCTTTTCGCCCGCAGACTATGCGACGACTATATCGGCAAATAAAAAGAATATGCACAATCTTGTCGAGTTCATCTCGTCTAGCACGTTCACCGCACAATGAACCGAACAGGCACGTGCGTGTTTTCGGATGTATACGAAGGCAAGGAGTGTTAGTTGAGTCATTTCGCGTAAGTAATTTCCGCGTAAGTCGCGGTTGGACATTCGTTCCCGCAGCTGCGAGTGCAGAGTCCGCTCAAGAGTTTGGCATCACCTCGATTCCTTCTTTGTCCCGCTTTGTCCGAGAAAATACTGCAAAATCAGCGAGCACGTGACTGAATCGACGTAAATAGTGAGGGGAAAAAAAATAACGAGTTCCGTTCAACAAAACGACACGAGGCACGATCGTGCGCGGCATGAGATGAGCTCGCGCGACGGTTTTACAAGACAAAGAAAAGAGCAATATTTATCACACAGCGGTCGCGTCGGCACACACGGCCCGCTAATTGTTTGCTTTTTCTCTTCGAGACGGAACCTTTCTATTTAATTAAATTGTTTTTATTCATTCATTCAATTACGCACAGAGACATTTGCGTGCGACTTTAAATCGAAAAATCAGATCGGGTAACAATTAATTAATATATAAAATAGTCTTTTCGTAGTCGTAAATCTAATTATATTCTTAGAAAAAGTAATAAAAGGAAGGACATTTATTTATATTTCGCTTCGTAGTGCGCTGTTTCGTTATTATTAGATTCAGTTGAAACGGCAGGAATTCCTTTATCCAAATCATGCTGATAAGATAACGTCGGGAGTATGTGTGCGTTACGCCATCGACATCGAGGTTGACGTCGCTAAAAAAAAACATTTCCATGCAGAGTTCTTTGTATCTGGACTGATCGATTCGAGAACGCAGACCGATAGACGCAGTCTTAATTACTGGATCGGAAACCTTTGTCTCCGAAGAGCGCAATCATACGTTACTGATATTCACGACTAAGGTAGGGGGAGATTCTGTTGCCTCAGAAATAGTATCTGTGTTCATTAACATAATGGACAACTTATTCACCATCGAAACAATAATCAAGACGAAAATTTATTCGATCGGCGCTCTCTTTCTTTTACGCAATGTTTATTAGTATACCTATTTTTTCCCAATTATCTGCGAGTGATAATTCGGGGATTACATTAAAAGAATATTGTGTCACGTATAAGACTTCAGTTGAAGAATACAAAGTTCGAAGGTGAAACGGGTGCTCTTACTGGCTTCTAGCGAATTGGGTTGCTTGCACTAGTGCGCACTGAGTGCTCACTGAAGCTTGTATACAGACAATTCTTATATTTAGGGATCGCCTTAAATATCTCTTGAGATCTGAGCGATCCCGAGCGGATCATTTTTCAGTAATAATTTTTCAACGTGTCTTTAAGACGAAGTTAAATATTAGAATTGACTGTAAACAGGTCTTAGTGTGCACTCACCCAGTGAGAAATGATTCGTCGATCGACGTCGAAATGGTGTCGAATCGACGTCAATTCGACGGTGTCGATGTCGATTCGACGTCGCTTCGACGTCGATCGACGAATCATTTCTCACTGGGCAGTGAGCACCAGTGCAAGCAACCGAATTCGCTATTAGTGCGCACTCAGTGTGCACCAGGGCAAGCAATCGAATTCGCTGTTAAATGCGATCGCGATACGATTTCAGCGCGAGTGCCCAGGTGTACGTAACGAGTAATCGGTTGCACCGAGGATTTCCCCCTGAAATTCGTACGTTTCGCAAGTGGCGTGTCCGCGCTCTCTATTTTCGCGGCTGACCACCGGGACGGCCGGGTTTCGCGCGTGTGTTTGCAGCCGCACATTACTCCGGCCTGTGTACGACGTGCAGGCCGGACGACAATGACATTCCGTGGCGTTGCCATTTTTCTAATCGTTTTAGATGTACAGCTAAGTCGACGGGGCCTTGGCTGCAAGCAGAAGCTAGCTCAAGGATGACGGCTGCCTGTCTATTCGAATTTCAACACGGTGCGAAGCTAAGCGGGTGAATGTCAGAGCCCCCCGGAGTCCCATCGTATGTCCGTAATGAGACGTATCTTTGCCGTATAATGCTTCTCGCCGCCACTCGCTTAGGTAGTCTTTATTTTTAGCTGGTCTCGTGAGTTTGTCTATCGAGCGTGCTCGGCTTATTAAAAAGGGATAAAAAGAAGAGGAGAGTAGAATTATCTGCCTTATGAAGCAATAATTTGAAACCCGAGGTTTCCCGTCTTTCTCTCTTCGTGGAAAATGTTGCTAATATCATGAGAATGATATTTAAAAAATTACGAGAAATGCGTTACGCTATTTTATTAAAACTGCACGCAGACAGATTTCTTTACAAAGAGTATATTAATACAAAATGTATTGTTTTCATCGTAAAGATACAGCTATTTTTTTAATCGTTATATTACACGTTCTCCAAAATTACACAAGACCTTGAATAGACTGGTAACGTATGTCAGACGTCCTCTTCGATCTACCATTTCCTTTATCTTAACGATACCAGGTGACACTTACGACTAATTGTAAGAGCTCTGAGATGCGAGTACTTTTGCAGGAAACTCGTAATTACTCTCGCACGGATATTACACGGCTGTTTACGTTTATGGTTTCAACTATCAAGCTATATAAATACATATA